>NW_027077825.1:300000-421000 GCF_963930625.1 Muntiacus reevesi | reverse complement strand
TTTGGCAACAAAATTCTGTAAGCAACTATCATCAATTGAAAGAAAAAGTCATGTTTGGACTTACCAAACAAGGTCTTGTGTACTTCTAGCATGGCCTTCTGTTTCCTGCTGCCACCCTTAACTCATTCTTCCATATCATTAAACAGACTAGTCAAGTTTTTGCCAAACATATCTTGAGCTCCTGCATTATGCTGATCCACTGCCTTCTCACGATCCAGTTTAGAATGGACACCAAAGAAACTTTTTGTCGTGTCTTCAAGTATTTGAGGCCACACTATGTGACTTTTAAAAATAAATGTGGATAAGACGGACATGACCAAAGCAATCTAATGACAATATCTTTGCTTCATTAAAGACTTCTGCAGAGAACTAGTAAATTTTATATATAGTATCAGAAGAATTTTTTAAATGCATGCCAACGATTATTTCTCCTCCGCTAGCCATCTGGACAAGGAAAACTGAGTTTACCAATCAATGTCCATAGTTATGCTCCCTCACCGATTTTTACCCAATATTACTCAGGCAGGAGACCCTGGTTCAGTTCCTGGATCTGGAAGATCCGCTGGAGAACGGAGAGGCTACCCACTCTAGTAGTAGTGGGCTTTCCTTGTGGCTCAGTTGGTAAAGAATCATTCCTCTTTCACAAGAGTAGCTCAACTCCTCTCAAAGCAAATACAGGATGGTAATAACTATGCAGGACAAAGCTGATTCTGTATATTTATAGTACTCACTCATGAGCTTGACAGAGGTACTAGATCTGTTACCACATTTGTTTTTCTAAGTAATATCCACATGTACAGGTGAAAGTGGCTCAGTTCGTGCCTGACTCTTTGCGGCCCCAAGGACTATAGCTTCCGTGGAATTCTCTAGGCCAGAATACTGGAGTGGGTAGCCTATCCCTTCTCCAGGGGATCTTCCCGACCCAGGACTGAAAGCGGGGTCTCCTGCGTTGCAGGCAGATTCTTTACCAACTGAGCTAGTAGGGCTTCCCTGGTGGCTCAGTTGCTAAAGAATATCTGCATAACTGTCTATCGATTGGGCATTAGCAATCTGTCTGTGAGCAGGGCCGGTCATAAGCAGCTTCTGTGAGAAAACAGAAGCATGTCTGTCTGACTTGCTTCTCCGCGGAGCTTTCACTGTTCTTGCGCTAGTGCACATGCCAAGTATTAGGTTCGGTTTCTAAGTGAGAAACTAATGGCTACATTCACAGCTGGCCACTGAGGTACTTAATGGGAGAGGCGAACCCAGCTCTGCCAAGCAGTAGCCAACATGAAATCAGCTATTGTCATTGTAGCCAAGTTCCGTGAATTTGTAGTGTTATTTGCTGTGTTCTTCAAGAAGATGCCTTCGCCCTGCCAGTAAGACATATTTCCATAATACATAGCCATGCACTCAATCGATGTGCATCCTCCAGTAAAGCCCAGCCCCGATGTCTTAGAGGAGCCTCTCTGGCCATTGTCATAAGCCAGTCTAATTTTGTGTGAGACCGTGAAAACTCAGTGTCTTTATTACGCTTGTGCTTCTGACGGGAGGTCTGAGAAGGCACTTCTGAAGGTTTATTCCTACCAGTCGTTGTCATATTTATCGAGGCTTTATTTTATATTTTTTCTTATTTTTTACTTCTACCAGTTTCTTGCTACCAACCCGTCCCCCTCCACCCTCGTGCACACACGATCAGTCATGGAATCCCGTGGACTTCAGCCCGCCAGACTCCTCTGTCCATGGATTTTTCCAGGCAAGAATACTGGAGGGGTTTGCCATTTCCTTCTCCATGTATGGAGTCTTTAAAGATTCCGTCACTGAGGTGTTGCCTCTCCACTTGTACATGCCCTTCCTCCCTTAATGCAGTAGAAGTCATCCCCACTTCCCAACATGTCTGTCTTCCGACCTCTGGAGAATGTATTGCTTGAGCTCACCACAGCGTCAGGATATTCCAGAAAGCCTTCTGATTGCAGTCTCTTCAGGAGGTTACAAATGCTTCAAACCTCAGGATTTTACAAAGCACTTTTGACAACCTCAGCTGAAAGGGAAGTCAACACTCAGTGAAAGTCACAGGCTTCCATGGCCTGGACTTGATTATGGGTTGTGCTTTCATAATCATCGTGTTTCATATACCAACTAAGATGTCACTGAGAATTTTTTTCTTTCTCATCGTTCTCTCTTTCATGTTTATTTAGATATATTATGGGTTTTCCTATATACCTTGCGTTAGGGATGAGGGTCTTAAGTCAGTAGAACTTACTGCAACTGGCTTCCAGTTAGCTGTGTTAGGACAGGAAAAAGAATGACCAGCTGCTGGATTCTTAAGATTATGTACGAAAACATTTTTCGTTTTCCTGTGTGCAGTCATCCAATTCTAACTTTGTGAAGTAGGCATTCAGAAAAATCACAAAACCGCCTAACTACTAGGCGGTCTCCCATGCAAGTACTGACCAGGCCCGGCCCTACTCAATTTCCCTGATCAGAGGAGATAGGGCACGTTCAGGGTGCTATGGCCTTAGACCGAGGCGGCTGTCAGGTGCCCCAAGAGCTCCGCGTTGCGCCTCCCTTGCGTTCTGACCTGCCCTTCGGGCCTGGGGCCACAGCTCTCGAGCTGGCACGCGCTGCTCTTGAGCCGCACGACCCGCGACTGGACTCCGAACAACCAGGGCCGGCAGCTCAGGGGCCAGCGGAGGGCGCCACGGCGCCGCACACCGCCAGCCCCGGCCAGCAACCGTCTGGTCCGGCCGGGGCCTGGCGTGCCTGCGGGACCTGGGGTGGGGGGAGGGGGGGTGGGTAGAGCAGCGAGGACGTCTCGGTGCCCCCTCAGCCCCTGCCCCCCACCATCCCGTTCGCTGCTCAGGGTGACGTGGCTCCGGACGAGCGGGGCTTCGGCCCCGGGCCGCGCTCCCCGGAGCCTCCTGCGGGCTTAGAGGCAGCCCAGCCGGGGTCCTAGGCGCACATCCTGCCCGCTGCGCAAACCCCCTGGAGCGCCTCAGCCCCGCCTTTTCGCCCTGCCGAGACCCACACTGCCCCCACTCTGCTGGCCCAGCACAAGTCTTTCCTGAGAGAGCAGACGAGCGAAAGCCAGGCACACGGACAGGCACTCGCCCGCACCCACGCCAGGTGAGACAGAGGCAGAAAGAGACGAGGGTTCAAAGAGAGACTCGAAGACAGCTTGTGGGCAGGGGGCGCCTCGGGCAGCATGCCGGGCAGCTGCAGAGGCCACCCGGCCCTGAGCAGCGAATGCGATGGGGGCACGGGGAAGCCGCTGAGTAGGGGCGGGCATGGAGAGGCCCAGGGTGCCAGGGCACCTGAGATCTCCTCGCTCCGCGCCCCGCCCCCGTCCTCCCAACCCCCTGCACGCACACCACGCCGGGGCGCTCTGACACTAGCTTCTCCGGGGTTTGGTCACCTGAATTTCTATCCTTGTGCTCAACTGAGTGATGACAGTGTATTGAACAGCTAGGTCATTTCCAAATAAATTAAGCTTAGTGTTTCACAGGACACCCGGACATGAATGCAGAGACCAGCACGGATGCATGGACACCAACCTTGGTAACTGGACAACCAATGGGAAATTACTGTCTGACTCAGGAGAGAGAAAGAAACCCGAACAGATGGAATGAAATGAACAGAAACACAAACTTTGCAACTCACACCCTAACTCAATTACAAAAAAAAAAAAAAAAAAACAACAACACTATAACCATTTCAGAAAAACTATAGACCTCTCCATGACCTTTGGTCGGGTGAGGAGTTCTAGCACACGACAAAATAAGCCACCTTTTCCAAATCGTGAATATGTCAGCTCACACATTGACTTTAAATTGAAATGTGTAACAAATAAACTTAAAATCATTGACTCACTACATAAGCATGGAAGTATTTTAAACATAAAATATGTTCTATAGTATTCAGGAAGCATTTGCACATGTCTCACTGTATGAGACCCAAAACTGGAACTTAGTTGAAGAGTCAGGACAGTGTAAAAATGAATCCCTAACTAAAAGGAATACACAGGATTATTGTAGATAAAAAAGGTTAAAGAAGAGAAACTAGAAATCAGTCAATAAATGTTTTAGGGGTTAGCTTAGAGTGACTAGCCTGTGCGTGACTTTTTAAATTTTTCATGTTTGCATCTTCCAAATTTTCCATGGTGAGAATAATACTTTCATATCAGTTTCAAAATCAGTCTCACACTAAAGACAGTAAGACTGGAATAAGATATAAGAAATGCTTGGGGGGAAAAAAATGCTTGAACTAAAGGTGGTACTGATGATATTATTTGCATGGCAGCCAAGGAGTCACAGATGTAGAGAACAGACGTATGGACATGGGCAGGGTGGAGGAAGGAGAGGGTGAGATGAATGCAGAGTAACATGAAAATATATTACCATACGTAAAAACAGATGCCAATGAAATTTGCTGTATGACTCAGGGGACTCAAAGAGGGGCTCTGCAACAAGCTAGGGGTGGAGTGGGGAGGGAAATGGGAGAGAGGTTCAGGAGGGAGGAAACATATGTATACCTGTGGCTCATTCATGCTGATGTTTGGCAACAAAATTCTGTAAGCAACTATCATCAATTGAAAGAAAAAGTCATGTTTGGACTTACCAAACAAGGTCTTGTGTACTTCTAGCATGGCCTTCTGTTTCCTGCTGCCACCCTTAACTCATTCTTCCATATCATTAAACAGACTAGTCAAGTTTTTGCCAAACATATCTTGAGCTCCTGCATTATGCTGATCCACTGCCTTCTCACGATCCAGTTTAGAATGGACACCAAAGAAACTTTTTGTCGTGTCTTCAAGTATTTGAGGCCACACTATGTGACTTTTAAAAATAAATGTGGATAAGACGGACATGACCAAAGCAATCTAATGACAATATCTTTGCTTCATTAAAGACTTCTGCAGAGAACTAGTAAATTTTATATATAGTATCAGAAGAATTTTTTAAATGCATGCCAACGATTATTTCTCCTCCGCTAGCCATCTGGACAAGGAAAACTGAGTTTACCAATCAATGCCCATAGTTATGCTCCCTCACCGATTTTTACCCAATATTACTCAGGCAGGAGACCCTGGTTCAGTTCCTGGGTCTGGAAGATCCGCTGGAGAAGGGAGAGGCTACCCACTCCAGTAGTAGTGGGCTTTCCTTGTGGCTCAGTTGGTAAAGAATCATTCCTCTTTCACAAGAGTAGCTCAACTCCTCTCAAAGCAAATACAGGATGGTAATAACTATGCAGGACAAAGCTGATTCTGTATATTTATAGTACTCACTCATGAGCTTGACAGAGGTACTAGATCTGTTACCACATTTGTTTTTCTAAGTAATATCCACATGTGCAGGTGAAAGTGGCTCAGTTCGTGCCTGACTCTTTGCGGCCCCAAGGACTATAGCTTCCGTGGAATTCTCTAGGCCAGAATACTGGAGTGGGTAGCCTATCCCTTCTCCAGGGGATCTTCCCGACCCAGGACTGAAAGCGGGGTCTCCTGCGTTGCAGGCAGATTCTTTACCAACTGAGCTAGTAGGGCTTCCCTGGTGGCTCAGTTGCTAAAGAATATCTGCATAACTGTCTATCGATTTGGCATTAGCAACCTGTCTGTGAGCAGGGCCGGTCATAAGCAGCTTCTGTGAGAAAACAGAAGCATGTCTGTCTGACTTGCTTCTCCGCGGAGCTTTCACTGTTCTTGCGCTAGTGCACATGCCAAGTATTAGGTTCGGTTTCTAAGTGAGAAACTAATGGCTACATTCACAGCTGGCCACTGAGGTACTTAATGGGAGAGGCGAACCCAGCTCTGCCAAGCAGTAGCCAACATGAAATCAGCTATTGTCATTGTAGCCAAGTTCCGTGAATTTGTAGTGTTATTTGCTGTGTTCTTCAAGAAGATGCCTTCGCCCTGCCAGTAAGACATATTTCCATAATACATAGCCATGCACTCAATCGATGTGCATCCTCCAGTAAAGCCCAGCCCCGATGTCTTAGAGGAGCCTCTCTGGCCATTGTCATAAGCCAGTCTAATTTTGTGTGAGACCGTGAAAACTCAGTGTCTTTATTACGCTTGTGCTTCTGACGGGAGGTCTGAGAAGGCACTTCTGAAGGTTTATTCCTACCAGTCGTTGTCATATTTATCGAGGCTTTATTTTATATTTTTTCTTATTTTTAACTTCTACCAGTTTCTTGCTACCAACCCGTCCCCCTCCACCCTCGTGCACACACGATCAGTCATGGAATCCCGTGGACTTCAGCCCGCCAGACTCCTCTGTCCATGGATTTTTCCAGGCAAGAATACTGGAGGGTTTTGCCATTTCCTTCTCCATGTATGGAGTCTTTAAAGATTCCGTCACTGAGGTGTTGCCTCTCCACTTGTACATGCCCTTCCTCCCTTATTGCAGTAGAAGTCATCCCCACTTCCCAACATGTCTGTCTTCCGACCTCTGGAGAATGTATTGCTTGAGCTCACCACAGCGTCAGGATATTCTAGAAAGCCTTCTGATTGCAGTCTCTTCAGGAGGTTACAAATGCTTCAAACCTCAGGATTTTACAAAGCACTTTTGACAACCTCAGCTGAAAGGGAAGTCAACACTCAGTGAAAGTCACAGGCTTCCATGGCCTGGACTTGATTATGGGTTGTGCTTTCATAATCATCGTGTTTCATATACCAACTAAGATGTCACTGAGAATTTTTTTCTTTCTCATCGTTCTCTCTTTCATGTTTATTTAGATATATTATGGGTGTTCCTATATACCTTGCGTTAGGGATGAGGGTCTTAAGTCAGTAGAACTTACTGCAACTGACTTCCAGTTAGCTGTGTTAGGACAGGGAAAAGAATGACCAGCTGCTAGATTCTTAAGATTATGTACGAAAACATTTTTCGTTTTCCTGTGTGCAGTCATCCAATTCTAACTTTGTGAAGTAGGCATTCAGAAAAATCACAAAACAGCCTAACTACTAGGCGGTCTCCCATGCAAGTACTGACCAGGCCCGGCCCTACTCAATTTCCCTGATCAGAGGAGATAGGGCACGTTCAGGGTGCTATGGCCTTAGACCGAGGCGGCTGTCAGGTGCCCCAAGAGCTCCGCGTTGCGCCTCCCTTGCGTTCTGACCTGCCCTTCGGGCCTGGGGCCACAGCTCTCGAGCTGGCGCGCGCTGCTCTTGAGCCGCAAGACCCGCGACTGGACTCCGAACCACCAGGGCCGGCAGCTCAGGGGCCAGCGGAGGGCGCCACGGCGCCGCACACCGCCAGCCCCGGCCAGCACCTGTCTGGTCCGGCCGGGGCCTGGCGTGCCTGCGGGACCTGGGGTGGGGGGAGGGGGGGTGGGTAGAGCAGCGAGGACGTCTCGGTGCCCCCTCAGCCCCTGCCCCCCACCATCCCGTTCGCTGCTCAGAGTGACGTGGCTCCGGACGAGCGGGGCTTCGGCCCGGGGCCGCGCTCCCCGGAGCCTCCTGCGGGCTTAGAGGCAGCCCAGCCGGGGTCCCAGGCGCACATCCTGGCCGCTGCGCAAACCCCCTGGAGCGCCACAGCCCTGCCTTTTCGCCCTACCGAGACCCGCCCTGTCCCCACTCTGCAGGCCCAGCACAAGTCTTTCCTGAGAGAGCAGACGAGCAAAAGCCAGGCACACGGACAGGCACTCGCACGCACCCACGCAAGGTGAGACGGAGGCAGAAAGAGACGAGGGTTCAGAGAGAGACTCGAAGACAGCTTGCGGGCAGGGGGGACTCGGGCAGCATGCCGGGCAGCTGCAGAGGCCACCCGGCCCTGAGCAGCGAATGCGATGGGGGCAGGGGGAAGCCGCTGAGTAGGGGCGGGCCTGGAGAGGCCCAGGGTGCCAGGGCACCTGAGATCTCCTCGCTCCGCACCCCACCCCCGTCCTCCCAACCCCCTGCACGCACGCCACGCCGGGGCGCTCTGACACTAGCTTCTCCGGAGTTTGGTCACCTGAATTTCTATCCTTGTGCTCAACTGAGTGATGACGGTGTATTGAACAGCTAGGTCATTTCCAAATAAATTAAGCTTAGTGTTTCACAGGACACCCGGACATGAATGCAGAGACCAGCACGGATGCATGGACACCAACCTTGGTAACTGGACAACCAATGGGAAATTACTGTCTGACTCAGGAGAGAGAAAGAAACCCGAACAGATGGAATGAAATGAACAGAAACATAAACTTTGCAACTCACACCCTAACTCAAGTACAAAAAAAAAAAAAAAAAACAACAACAACAACACTATTACCATTTTAGAAAAACAATAGACCTCTCCATGACCTTTGGTCGGGTGAGGAGTTCTAGCACACGACAAAATAAGCCACCTTTTCCAAATCGTGAATATGTCAGTTCACACATTGACTTTTACATTGAAATGTGTAACAAATAAACTTAAAATCATTGACTCACTAAATAAGCATGGAAGTATTTTAAACAAAAAATATGTTCTATAGTATTCAGGAAGCATTTGCACATGTCTCACTGTATGAGACCCAAAACTGGAACTTAGTTGAAGAGTCAGGACAGTGTAAAAATGAATCCCTAACTAAAAGGAATACACAGGATTATTGTAGATAAAAAAGGTTAAAGAAGAGAAACTAGAAATCAGTCAATAAATGTTTTAGGGGTTAGCTTAGAGTGACTAGCCTGTGCGTGACTTTTTAAAATTTTCATGTTTGCATCTTCCAAATTTTCCATGGTGAGAATAATACTTTCATATCAGTTTCAAAATCAGTCTCACACTAAAGACAGTAAGACTGGAATAAGATATAAGAAATGCTTGGGGGGAAAAAAATGCTTGAACTAAAGGTGGGACTGATGATATTATTTGCAGTGCAGCCAAGGAGTCACAGATGTAGAGAACAGACGTATGGACATGGGCAGGGTGGAGGAAGGAGAGGGTGAGATGAATGCAGAGTAACATGAAAATATATTACCATACGTAAAAACAGATGCCAATGAAATTTGCTGTATGACTCAGGGGACTCAAACAGGGGCTCTGCAACAAGCTAGGGGTGGAGTGGGGAGGGAAATGGGAGAGAGGTTCAGGAGGGAGAAAACATATGTATACCTGTGGCTCATTCATGCTGATGTTTGGCAACAAAATTCTGTAAGCAACTATCATCAATTGAAAGAAAAAGTCATGTTTGGACTTACCAAACAAGGTCTTGTGTACTTCTAGCATGGCCTTCTGTTTCCTGCTGCCACCCTTAACTCATTCTTCCATATCATTAAACAGACTAGTCAAGTTTTTGCCAAACATTTCTTGAGCTCCTGCATTATGCTGATCCACTGCCTTCTCACGATCCAGTTTAGAATGGACACCAAAGAAACTTTTTGTCGTGTCTTCAAGTATTTGAGGCCACACTATGTGACTTTTAAAAATAAATGTGGATAAGACGGACATGACCAAAGCAATCTAATGACAATATCTTTGCTTCATTAAAGACTTCTTCAGAGAACTAGTAAATTTTATATATAGTATCAGAAGAATTTTTTAAATGCATGCCAACGATTATTTCTCCTCCGCTAGCCATCTGGACAAGGAAAACTGAGTTTACCAATCAATGTCCATAGTTATGCTCCCTCACCGATTTTTACCCAATATTACTCAGGCAGGAGACCCTGGTTCAGTTCCTGGGTCTGGAAGATCCGCTGGAGAAGGGATAGGCTACCCACTCCAGTAGTAGTGGGCTTTCCTTGTGGCTCAGTTGGTAAAGAATCATTCCTCTTTCACAAGAGTAGCTCAACTCCTCTCAAAGCAAATACAGGATGGTAATAACTATGCAGGACAAAGCTGATTCTGTATATTTATAGTACTCACTCATGAGCTTGACAGAAGTACTAGATCTGTTACCACATTTCTTTTTCTAAGTAATATCCGCATGTGCAGGTGAAAGTGGCTCAGTTCGTGCCTGACTCTTTGCGGCCCCAAGGTCTATAGCTTCCGTGGAATTCTCTAGGCCAGAATACTGGAGTGGGTAGGCTATCCCTTCTCCAGGGGATCTTCCCGACCCAAGACTGAAAGCGGGGTCTCCTGCGTTGCAGGCAGATTGTTTACCAACTGAGCTAGTAGGGCTTCCCTGGTGGCTCAGTTGCTAAAGAATATCTGCATAACTGTCTATCGATTGGGCATTAGCAATCTGTCTGTGAGCAGGGCCGGTCATAAGCAGCTTCTGTGAGAAAACAGAAGCATGTCTGTCTGACTTGCTTCTCCGCGGAGCTTTCACTGTTCTTGCGCTAGTGCACATGCCAAGTATTAGGTTCGGTTTCTAAGTGAGAAACTAATGGCTACATTCACAGCTGGCCACTGAGGTACTTAATGGGAGAGGCGAACCCAGCTCTGCCAAGCAGTAGCCAACATGAAATCAGCTATTGTCATTGTAGCCAAGTTCCGTGAATTTGTAGTGTTATTTGCTGTGTTCTTCAAGAAGATGCCTTCGCCATGCCAGTAAGACATATTTCCATAATACATAGCCATGCACTCAATCGATGTGCATCCTGCAGTAAAGCCCAGCCCCGATGTCTTAGAGGAGCCTCTCTGGCCATTGTCATAAGCCAGTCTAATTTTGTGTGAGACCGTGAAAACTCAGTGTCTTTATTACGCTTGTGCTTCTGACGGGAGGTCTGAGAAGGCACTTCTGAAGGTTTATTCCTACCAGTCGTTGTCATATTTATCGAGGCTTTATTTTATATTTTTTCTTATTTTTTACTTCTACCAGTTTCTTGCTACCAACCCGTCCCCCTCCACCCTCGTGCACACACGATCAGTCATGGAATCCCGTGGACTTCAGCCCGCCAGACTCCTCTGTCCATGGATTTTTCCAGGCAAGAATACTGGAGGGGTTTGCCATTTCCTTCTCCATGTATGGAGTCTTTAAAGATTCCGTCACTGAGGTGTTGCCTCTCCACTTGTACATGCCCTTCCTCCCTTATTGCAGTAGAAGTCATCCCCACTTCCCAACATGTCTGTCTTCCGACCTCTGGAGAATGTATTGCTTGAGCTCACCACAGCGTCAGGATATTCTAGAAAGCCTTCTGATTGCAGTCTCTTCAGGAGGTTACAAATGCTTCAAACCTCAGGATTTTACAAAGCACTTTTGACAACCTCAGCTGAAAGGGAAGTCAACACTCAGTGAAAGTCACAGGCTTCCATGGCCTGGACTTGATTATGGGTTGTGCTTTCATAATCATCGTGTTTCATATACCAACTAAGATGTCACTGAGAATTTTTTTCTTTCTCATCGTTCTCTCTTTCATGTTTATTTAGATATATTATGGGTTTTCCTATATACCTTGCGTTAGTGATGAGGGTCTTAAGTCAGTAGAACTTACTGCAACTGGCTTCCAGTTAGCTGTGTTAGGACAGGAAAAAGAATGACCAGCTGCTGGATTCTGAAGATTATGTACGAAAACATTTTTCGTTTTCCTGTGTGCAGTCATCCAATTCTAACTTTCTGAAGTAGGCATTCAGAAAAATCACAAAACCGCCTAACTACTAGGCGGTCTCCCATGCAAGTACTGACCAGGCCCGGCCCTACTCAATTTCCCTGATCAGAGGAGATAGGGCACGTTCAGGGTGCTATGGCCTTAGACCGAGGCGGCTGTCAGGTGCCCCAAGAGCTCCGCGTTGCGCCTCCCTTGCGTTCTGACCTGCCCTTCGGGCCTGGGGCCACAGCTCTCGAGCTGGCGCGCGCTGCTCTTGAGCCGCACGACCCGCGACTGGACTCCGACCAACCAGGGCCGGCAGCTCGGGGGCCAGCGGAGGGTGCCACGGCCCCGAACACCGCCAGCCCCGGCCAGCACCCGTCTGGTCCGGCCGGGGCCTGGCGAGCCTGCGGGACCTGGGGTGGGGGGAGGGGGGGTGGGTAGAGCAGCGAGGACGTCTCGGTGCCCCCTCACCCCCTGCCCCCCACCATCCCGTTCGCTGCTCAGGGTGACGTGGCTCCGGACGAGCGAGGCTTCGGCCGGGGCCGCGGTCGCCGGAGACTCCTGCGGGCTTAGAGGCAGCCCAGCCGGGGTCCCAGGCGCACATCCTGCCCGCTGCGCAAACCCCCTGGAGCGCCTCAGCCCCGCCTTTTCGCCCTACCGATACCCGCCCTGCCCCCACTTTGCCGGCCCAGCACAAGTCTTTCCTGAGAGAGCAGACGAGCGAAAGCCAGGCACACGGACAGGCACTCGCACGCACCCACGCCAGGTGAGACAGAGGCAGAAAGAGATGAGGGTTCAGAGAGAGACTCGAAGACAGCTTGTGGGCAGGGGGCGCCTCGGGCAGCATGCCGGGCAGCTGCAGAGGCCACCCGGCCCTGAGCAGCGAATGCGATGGGGGCAGGGGGAAGCCGCTGAGTAGGGGCGGGCCTGGAGAGGCCCAGGGTGCGAGGGCACCTGAGATCTCCTCGCTCCGCTCCCCGCCCCCGTCCTCCCAACCCCCTGCACGCACGCCACGCCGGGGCGCTCTGACACTAGCTTCTCCGGAGTTTGGTCACCTGAATTTCTATCCTTGTGCTCAACTGAGTGATGACAGTGTATTGAACAGCTAGGTCATGTCGAAATAAATTAAGCTTAGTGTTTCACAGGACACCCGGACATGAATGCAGAGACCAGCACGGATGCATGGACACCAACCTTGGTAACTGGACAACCAATGGGAAATTACTGTCTGACTCAGGAGAGAGAAAGAAACCCGAACAGATGGAATGAAATGAACAGAAACACAAACTTTTCAACTCGCACCCTAACTCAATTACAAAAAAAAAAAAAAAAAAGAAAACAACACTATAACCATTTTAGAAAAACAATAGACCTCTCCATGAACTTTGGTCGGGTGAGGAGTTCTAGCACACGACAAAATAAGCCACCTTTTCCAAATCGTGAATATGTCAGTTCACACATTGACTTTTACATTGAAATGTGTAACAAATAAACTTAAAATCATTGACTCACTACATAAGCATGGAAGTATTTTCAACATAAATTATGTTCTATACTATTCAGGAAGCATTTGGCACACGTCTCACTGTATGAGACCCAAAACTGGAACTTAGTTGAAGAGTCAGGAGAGTCTAAAAATGAATCCCTAACTAAAAGGAATACACAGGATTATTGTAGATAAAAAAGGTTAAAGAAGAGAAACTAGAAATCAGTCAATAAATGTTTTAGGGGTTAGCTTAGAGTGACTAGCCTCTTCGGGACTTTTTAAATTTTTCATGTTTGCATCTTCCAAATTTTCCATGGTGAGAATAATACTTTCATATCAGTTTCAAAATCAGTCTCACACTAAAGACAGTAAGACTGGAATAAGATATAAGAAATGCTTGGGGGGAAAAAAATGCTTGAACTAAAGGTGGTACTGATGATATTATTTGCAGGGCAGCCAAGGAGTCACAGATGTAGAGAACAGACTTATGGACATGGGCAGGGGGGAGGAAGGAGAGGGTGAGATGAATGCAGAGTAACATGAAAATATATTACCATACGTAAAAACAGATGCCAATGAAATTTGCTGTATGACTCAGGGGACTCAAAGAGGGGCTCTGCAACAAGCTAGGGGTGGAGTGGGGAGGGACATGGGAGAGAGGTTCAGGAGGGAGGAAACATATGTATACCTGTGGCTCATTCATGCTGATGTTTGGCAACAAAATTCTGTAAAGCAACTATCCTTCAATTGAAAGAAAAATCATGTTTGGACTTACCAAACAAGGTCTTGTGTACTTCTAGCATGGCCTTCTCTTTCGTGCTGCCACCCTTAATTCATTCTTCCATATCATTAAACAGACTAGTCAAGTTTTTGCCAAAAATATCTTGAGCTCCTGCATTATGCTGATCCACTACCTTCTCACGATCCAGTTTAGAATGGAGACCAAAGAAACCTTTTGTCGTGTCTTCAAGTAATTGTGGCCACACTATGTGACTTTTAAAAATAAATGTGGATAAGATGGATATGAGCAAAGCAATCTAATGACAATATCTGTGCTTCATTAAAGACTTCTGCAGAGAATTAGTAAATTTTATATACAGTATCAGAAGAATTTTTTAAATGCATGCCAACGATTATTTCTCCTCCGCTAGCCATCTGGACAAGGAAAATGAGTTTACCAATCAATGTCCATAGTATGCTCCCTCACTGATTTTTACCCAATATTACTCAGGCAGGAGACCCTGGTTCAGTTTCTGGGTCAGGAAGATCCGCTGGAGAAGGGATAGGCTGCCCACTCCAGTAGTAGTGGGCTTTCCTTGTGGCTCAGTTGGTAAAGAATCATTCCTCTTTCACAAGAGTAGCTCAACTCCTCTCAAAGCAAATACAGGATGGTAATAAATATGCAGGACAAAGCTGATTCTGTATATTTATAGTACTCACTCATGAGCTTGACAGAGGTACTAGAACTGTTACCACATTTCTTTTTCTAAGTAATATCCGCATGTGCAGGTGAAAGTGGCTCAGTTCGTGCCTGACTCTTTGCGGCCCCAAGGACTATAGAGTCCGTGGAATATCCTAGGCCAGAATACTGGAGTGGGTAGGCTATCACTTCTCCAGGGAATCTTCCCGACCCAAGACTGAAAGCAGGGTCTTCTGCGTTGCAGGCAGATTCTTTACCAACTGAGCTAGTAGGGCTTCCCTGGTGGCTCAGTTGCTAAAGAATATCTGCATAACTGTCTATCGATTTGGCATTAGCAATCTGTCTGTGAGCAGGGCCGGTCATAAACAGCTTCTGTGAGAAAACAGAAGCATGTCTGTCTGACTTGCTTCTCCGCGGAGCTTTCACTGTTCTTGCGCTAGTGCACATGGCAAGTATTAGGTTCGGTTTCTAAGTGAGAAACTAATGGCTACATTCACAGCTGGCCACTGAGGTACTTAATGGGAGAGGCGAACCCAGCTCTGCCAAGCAGTAGCCAACATGAAATCAGCTATTGTCATTGTAGCCAATTTCCTTGAATTTGTAGTGTTATTTGCTGTGTTCTTCAAGAAGATGCCTTCGCCCTGCCAGTAAGACATATTTCCATAACACATAGCCATGCACTCAATCGATGTGCATCCTCCAGTAAAGCCCAGCCCCCATGTCTTAGAGGAGCCTCTCTGGCCATTGTCATAAGCCAGTCTAATTTTGTGTGAGACCGTGAAAACTCAGTGTCTTTATTACGATAGTGCTTCTGACGGGAGGTCTGAGAAGGCACTTCTGAAGGTTTATTCCTACCAGTCGTTGTCATATTTATCGAGGCTTTATTTTATATTTTTTCTTATTTTTTACTTCTACCAGTTTCTTGCTACCAACCCGTCACCCTCCACACTCGTGCACACACGATCAGTCATGGAATCCCGTGGACTTCAGCCCGCCAGACTTCTCTGTCCATGGTTTTTCTAGGCAAGAATACTGGAGGGGTTTGCCATTTCCTTCTCCATGTATGGAGTCTTTAAAGATTCCGTCACTGAGGTGTTGCTTCTCCACTTGTACATGTCTTTCCTCCCTAAGTGCAGTAGAAGTCATCCCCACTTCCCAACATGTCTGTCTTCCGACCTCTGGAGAATGTATTGCTTGAGCTCACCACAGCGTCAGGATATTCTAGAAAGCCTTCTGATTGCACTCTCTTCAGGAGGTTACAAGTGCTTCAAACCTCAGGATTTTACAAAGCACTTTTGACAACCTCAGCTGAAAGGGAAGTCAACACTCAGTGAAAGTCACAGGCTTCCATGGCCTGGACTTGATTATGGGTTGTGCTTTCATAATCATCGTGTTTCATATACCAACTAAGATGTCACTGAGAATTTTTTTCTTTCTCATCGTTCTCTCTTTCATGTTTATTTAGATATATTATGGGTTTTCCTATATACCTTGCGTTAGGGATGAGGGTCTTAAGTCAGTAGAACTTACTGCAACTGACTTCCAGTTAGCTGTGTTAGGACAGGAAAAAGAATGACCAGCTGCTGGATTCTTAAGATTATGTACGAAAACATTTTTCGTTTTCCTGTGTGCAGTCATCCAATTCTAACTTTGTGAAGTAGGCATTCAGAAAAATCACAAAACCGCCTAACTACTAGGCGGTCTCCCATGCAAGTACTGACCAGGCCGGGCCCTACTCAATTTCCCTGATCAGAGGAGATAGGGCACGTTCAGGGTGCTATGGCCTTAGACCGAGGCGGCTGTCAGGTGCCCCAAGAGCTCCGCGTTGCGCCTCCCTTGCGTTCTGACCTGCCCTTCGGGCCTGGGGCCACAGCTCTCGAGCTGGCGCGCGCTGCTCTTGAGCCGCACGACCGGCGACTGGACTCCGACCAACCAGGGCCGGCAGCTCGGGGGCCAGCGGAGGGCGCCACGGCCCCGCACACCGCCAGCCCCGGCCAGCACCCGTCTGGTCCGGCTGGGGCCTGGCGAGCCTGCGGGACCTGGGGTAGGGGGAGGGGGTGTGGGTAGAGCAGCGAGGACGTCTCGGTGCCCCCTCAGCCCCTGCCCCCCACCATCCCGTTCGCTGCTCAGGGTGACGTGGCTCCGGACGAGTGGGGCTTCGGCCCGGGGCCGTGGTCGCCGGAGACTCCTGCGGGCTTAGAGGCAGCCCAGCCGGGGTCCCAGGCGCACATCCTGCCCGCTGCGCAAACCCTCTGGAGCGCCTCAGCCCCGCCTTTTCGCCCTACCGAGACCCGCCCTGCCCCCACTCTGCCGGCCCAGCACAAGTCTTTCCTGAGAGAGCAGACGAGCGAAAGCCAGGCACACGGACAGGCACTCGCACGCACCCACGCCAGGTGAGACAGAGGCAGAAAGAGATGAGGGTTCAGAGAGAGACTCGAAGACAGCTTGTGGGCAGGGGGCGCCTCGGGCAGCATGCCGGGCAGCTGCAGAGGCCACCCGGCCCTGAGCAGCGAATGCGATGGGGGCAGGGGGAAGCCGCTGAGTAGGGGCGGGCCTGGAGAGGCCCAGGGTGCCAGGGCACCTGAGATCTCCTCGCTCCGCGCCCCGCCCCCGTCCTCCCAACCCCCTGCACGCACGCCACGCCAGGGCGCTCTGACACTAGCTTCTCCGGAGTTTGGTCACCTGAATTTCTATCCTTGTGCTCAACTGAGTGATGACAGTGTATTGAACAGCTAGGTCATTTCCAAATAAATTAAGCTTAGTGTTTCACAGGACACCCGGACATGAATGCAGAGACCAGCACGGATGCATGGACACCAACCTTGGTAACTGGACAACCAATGGGAAATTACTGTCTGACTCAGGAGAGAGAAGGAAACCCGAACAGATGGAATGAAATGAACAGAAACACAAACTTTGCAACTCGCACCCTAACTCAATTACAAAAAAAAAAAAAAAAAAACACTATAAACATTTTAGAAAAACAATAGACCTCTCCATGACCTTTGGTCGGGTGAGGAGTTCTAGCACACGACAAAATAAGCCACCTTTTCCAAATCGTGAATATGTCAGTTCACACATTGACTTTTACATTGAAATGTGTAACAAATAAACTTAAAATCATTGACTCACTACATAAGCATGGAAGTATTTTCAACATAAAATATGTTCTATACTATTCAGGAAGCATTTGGCACACGTCTCACTGTATGAGACCCAAAACTGGAACTTAGTTGAAGAGTCAGGAGAATCTAAAAATGAATCCCTAACTAAAAGGAATACACAGGATTATTGTAGATAAAAAAGGTTAAAGAAGCGAAACTAGAAATCAGTCAATAAATGTTTTAGGGGTTAGCTTAGAGTGACTAGCCTCTGCGTGACTTTTTAAATTTTTCATGTTTGCATCTTCCAAATTTTCCATGGTGAGAATAATACTTTCATATCAGTTTCAAAATCAGTCTCACACTAAAGACAGTAAGACTGGAATAAGATATAAGAAATGCTTGGGGGGAAAAAATGCTTGAACTAAAGGTGGTACTGATGATATTATTTGCAGGGCAGCCAAGGAGTCACAGATGTAGAGAACAGACTTATGGACATGGGCAGGGGGGAGGAAGGAGAGGGTGAGATGAATGCAGAGTAACATGAAAATATATTACCATACGTAAAAACAGATGCCAATGAAATTTGCTGTATGACTCAGGGGACTCAAAGAGGGGCTCTGCAACAAGCTAGGGGTGGAGTGGGGAGGGACATGGGAGAGAGGTTCAGGAGGGAGGAAACATATGTATACCTGTGGCTCATTCATGCTGATGTTTGGCAACAAAATTCTGTAAAGCAACTATCCTTCAATTGAAAGAAAAAGTCATGTTTGGACTTACCAAACAAGGTCTTGTGTACTTCTAGCATGGCCTTCTCTTTCGTGCTGCCACCCTTAATTCATTCTTCCATATCATTAAACAGACTAGTCAAGTTTTTGCCAAACATATCTTGAGCTCCTGCATTATGCTGATCCACTGCCTTCTCACGATCCAGTTTAGAATGGAGACCAAAGAAACCTTTAGTCGTGTCTTCAAGTATTTGAGGCCACACTATGTGACTTTTAAAAATAAATGTGGATAATACGGACATGACCAAAGCAATCTAATGACAGTATCTGTGCTTCATTAAAGACTTCTGCAGAGAACTAGTAAATTTTATATATAGTATCAGAAGAATTTTTTAAATGCATGCCAACGATTATTTCTCCTCCGCTAGCCATCTGGACAAGGAAAACTGAGTTTACCAATCAATGTCCATAGTTATGCTCCCTCACTGATTTTTACCCAATATGTGTTACTCAGGCAGTTGACCCTGGATCAGTTCCTGGGTCAGGAAGATCCGCTGGAGAAGGGATAGGCTACCCACTCCAGTAGTAGTGGGCTTTCCTTGTGGCTCAGTTTGAAAAGAATCATTCCTCTTTCACAAGAGTAGCTCAACTCCACTCAAAGCAAATACAGGATGGTAATAACTATGCAGGACAAAGCTGATTCTGTATATTTATAGTACTCATTCATGAGCTTGACAGAGGTACTAGATCTGCTACCACATTTCTTTTTCTAAGTAATATCCGCATGTGCAGGTTAAAGTGGCTCAGTTCGGGCCTGACTCTCTGCGGCCCCAAGGACTATAGAGTCCGTAGAATTCTCTAGGCCAGAATACTGGCGTTCGTAGCCTATCCCTACTCCAGGGGATCTTCCCGACCCAGGACTGAAAGCGGGGTCTCCTGCGTTGCAGGCAGGTTCTTTACCAACTGAGCTAGTAGGGCTTCCCTGCTGGCTCAGTTGCTAAAGAATATCTGCATAACTGTCTATCGATTGGGCATTAGCAATCTGTCTGTGAGCAGGGCCAGTCATTAGCAGCTTCTGTGAGAAAACAGAAGCATGTCTGTCTGACTTGCTTCTCCGCGGAGCTTTCACTGTTCTTGCGCTAGTGCACATGGCAAGTAATAGGTTCGGTTTCTAAGTGAGAAACTAATGGCTACATTCACAGTTTGCCACTGAGGTACTTAATGGGTGAGGCGAACCCAGCTCTGCCAAGCAGTAGCCAACATGAAATCAGCTATTGTCATTGTAGCCAAATTCCTTGAATTTGTAGTGTTATTTGCTGTGTTCTTCAAGAAGATGCCTTCGCCCTGCCAGTAAGACATATTTCCATAAAACATAGGCATGCACTCAATCGATGTGCATCCTCCAGTAAAGCACAGCTCCGATGTCTTAGAGGAGCCTCTCTGGCCATTGTCATAAGCCAGTCTAATTTTGTGTGAGACCATGAAAACTCAGTGTCTTTATTACGATTGTGCTTCAGACGGGAGGTCTGAGAAGGCACTTCTGAAGGTTTATTCCTACCAGTCGTTGTCATTTTTATCGAGTCTTTAGTTTTTTTTGTTTGTTTGTTTTATTTATTAGTTCTACCAGTATCTTGCTACCAACCCGTCCCCCTCCACCCTCGTGCACACACGATCAGTCATGGAATCCCTTGGACTTCAGCCCGACAGACTCCTCTGTCAATGGATTTTTCCAGGCAAGAATAATGGAGTGGGTTGCCATTTCCTTCTCCATGTATGGAGTCTTTAAAGATTCCGTCACTGAGGTGTTGCTTCTCCACTTGTACATGCCCTTTCTCCCTAAGTGCAGTAGAAGTCATCCCCACTTCCCAACATGTCTGTCTTCCGACCTCTGGAGAATGTATTGTTTGAGCTCACCACAGCGTCAGGATATTCTAGAAAGCCTTCTGATTGCAGTCTCTTCATGAGGTTACAAATGCTTCAAACCTCAGGATTTTACAAAGCACTTTTTACAACCTCAGCTGAAAGGGAAGTCAACACTCAGTGAAAGTCACAGGCTTTCATGGCCTGGACTTGATTATGGGTTGTGCTTTCATAATCATCGTGTTTCATATACCAACTAAGATGTCACTGAGAATTTTTTTTTTTTCTCATCGTTCTATCTTTCATGTTTATTTAGATATATTATGGGTTTTCCTATATACCTTGCGTTAGGGATGAGGGTCTTAAGTCAGTAGAACTTACTGCAACTGATTCCCAGTTAGCTGTGTTAGGACAGGAAAAAGAATGTCCAGCTGCTGGATTCTTAAGATTATGTACGAAAACATTATTCGTTTTCCTGTGTGCAGTCATCCAATTCGAACTTTGTGAAGTAGGCATTCAGAAAAATCACAAAACCGCCTAACTACTAGGCGGTCTCCCATGCAAGTACTGACCAGGCCCGGCCCTACTCAATTTCCCTGATCAGAGGAGATAGGGCACGTTCAGGGTGCTATGGCCTTAGACCGAGGCGGCTG
Organism: Muntiacus reevesi; assembly: GCF_963930625.1. NCBI lineage: Eukaryota > Metazoa > Chordata > Mammalia > Artiodactyla > Cervidae > Muntiacus > Muntiacus reevesi. The sequence goes on along the minus strand of NW_027077825.1, from coordinate 400,345 downwards.
TCAGGCACCCCAAGAGCTCCGCGTTGCGCCTCCCTTGCGTTCTGACCTGCGCTTCGGGCCTGGGGCCACAGCTCTCGAGCTGGCGCGCGCTGCACTTGACCCGCACTACCGGCAACTAGACTCCGACCAACCAGGGCCGGCAGCTCGGGGGCCAGAGGAGGGCGCCACGGCCCCGCACACCGCCAGCCCCGGCCAGCACCCGTCTGGCCCGGCCGGGGCCTGGCGAGCCTGCGGGACCTGGGGTGGGGGGAGGGGGGGTGGGTAGAGCAGCGAGGACGTCTCGGTGCCCCCTCACGCCCTGCCCCCCACCATCCCGTTCGCTGCTCAGGTTCACGAGGCTCCAGACGGGCGGGGCTTCCGCTCGGGTCCGCGGTCCCCGGAGCCTGCTGCGGGCTTAGAGGCAGCCCAGCCGGGGTCCCAGGCGCACATCCTGCCCGCTGCGCAAACCCCCTGGAGCGCCTCAGCCCCGCCTTTTCGCCCTACCGAGACCCGCCCTGCCCCCACTCTGCCGGCCCAGCACAAGTCTTTCCTGAGAGAGCAGACGAGCGAAAGCCAGGCACACGGACAGGCACTCGCACGCACCCACGCCAGGTGAGACAGAGGCAGAAAGAGACGAGGGTTCAGAGAGAGACTCGAAGACAGCTTGTGGGCAGGGGGCGCCTCGGGCAGCATGCCGGGCAGCTGCAGAGGCCACCCGGCCCTGAGCAGCGAATGCGATGGGGGCAGGGGGAAGCCGCTGAGTAGGGGCGGGCCTGGAGAGGCCCAGGGTGCCAGGGCACCTGAGATCTCCTCGCTCCGCGCCCCGCCCCCGTCCTCCCAACCCCCTGCACGCACGCCACGCCGGGGCGCTCTGACACTAGCTTCTCCGGAGTTTGGTCACCTGAATTTCTATCCTTGTGCTCAATTGAGTGATGACAGTGTATTGAACAGCTAGGTCATTTCCAAATAAATTAAGCTTAGTGTTTCACAGGACACCCGGACATGAATGCAGAGACCAGCACGGATGCATGGACACCAACCTTGGTAACTGGACAACCAATGGGAAATTACTGTCTGACTCAGGAGAGAGAAAGAAACCCGAACAGATGGAATGAAATGAACAGAAACACAAACTTTGCAACTCACACCCTAACTCAATTACAAAAAAAAAAAAAAAAAAAAAACAACACTATAACCATTTTAGAAAAACAATAGACCTCTCCATGACCTTTGGTGGGTGAGGAGTTCTAGCACACGACAAAATAAGCCACCTTTTCCAAATCGTGAATATGTCAGTTCACACATTGACTTTTACATTGAAATGTGTAACAAATAAACTTAAAATCATTGACTCACTACATAAGCATGGAAGTATTTTAAACATAAAGTATATTCTATAGTGTTCAGGAAGCATTTTGCACATGTCTCACTGTATGAGACCCAAAACTGGAACTTAGTTGAAGAGTCAGGATAGTCTAAAAATGAATCCCTAACTAAAAGGAATACACAGGATTATTGTAGATAAAAAAGGTTAAAGAAGAGAAACTAGAAATCAGTCAATAAATGTTTTAGGGGTTAGCTTAGAGTGACTAGCCTCTTCGGGACTTTTTAAATTTTTCATGTTTGCATCTTCCAAATTTTCCATGGTGAGAATAATACTTTCATATCAGTTTCAAAATCAGTCTCACACTAAAGACAGAAAGACTGGAATAAGATATAAGAAATGCTTGGGGGGAAACAAATGCTTGAACTAAAGGTGGTACTGATGATATTATTTGCAGGGCAGCCAAGGAGTCACAGATGTAGAGAACAGACTTATGGACATGGGCAGGGGGGAGGAAGGAGAGGGTGAGATGAATGCAGAGTAACATGAAAATATATTACCATACGTAAAAACAGATGCCAATGAAATTTGCTGTATGACTCAGGGGACTCAAAGAGGGGCTATGCAACAAGCTAGAGGTGGAGTGGTGAGGGAAATGGGAGAGAGGTTCAGGAGGGAGGAAACATATGTATACCTGTGGCTCATTCATGCTGATGTTTGGCAACAAAATTCTGTAAGCAACTATCATCAATTGAAAGAAAAAGTCATGTTTGGACTTACCAAACAAGGTCTTGTGTACTTCTAGCATGGCCTTCTGTTTCCTGCTGCCACCCTTAACTCATTCTTCCATATCATTAAACAGACTAGTCAGGTTTTTGCCAAACATATCTTGAGCTCCTGCATTATGCTGATCCACTGCCTTCTCACGATCCAGTTTAGAATGGACACCAAAGAAACTTTTTGTCGTGTCTTCAAGTATTTGAGGCCACACTATGTGACTTTTAAAAATAAATGTGGATAAGACGGACATGACCAAAGCAATCTAATGACAATATCTGTGCTTCATTAAAGACTTCTGCAGAGAACTAGTAAATTTTATATATAGTATCAGAAGAATTTTTTAAATGCATGCCAACGATTATTTCTCCTCCGCTAGCCATCTGGACAAGGAAAACTGAGTTTACCAATCAATGCCCATAGTTATGCTCCCTCACTGATTTTTACCCAATATTACTCAGGCAGGAGACCCTGGTTCAGTTCCTGGGTCAGGAAGATCCGCTGGAGAAGGGATAGGCTACCCACTCCAGTAGTAGTGGGCTTTCCTTGTGGCTCAGTTGGTAAAGAATCATTCCTCTTTCACAAGAGTAGCTCAACTCCTCTCAAAGCAAATACAGGATGGTAATAACTATGCAGGACAAAGCTGATTCTGTATATTTATAGTACTCACTCATGAGCTTGACAGAGGTACTAGAACTGTTACCACATTTCTTTTTCTAAGTAATATCCGCATGTGCAGGTGAAAGTGGCTCAGTTCGTGCCTGACTCTTTGCGGCCCCAAGGACTATAGAGTCCGTGGAATATCTTAGGCCAGAATACTGGAGTGGGTAGGCTATCCCTTCTCCAGGGAATCTTCCCGACCCAAGACTGAAAGCAGGGTCTTCTGCGTTGCAGGCAGATTCTTTACCAACTGAGCTAGTAGGGCTTCCCTGGTGGCTCAGTTGCTAAAGAATATCTGCATAACTGTCTATCGATTGGGCATTAGCAATCTGTCTGTGAGCAGGGCCGGTCATAAGCAGCTTCTGTGAGAAAACAGAAGCATGTCTGTCTGACTTGCTTCTCCGCGGAGCTTTCACTGTTCTTGCGCTAGTGCACATGCCAAGTATTAGGTTCGGTTTCTAAGTGAGAAACTAATGGCTACATTCACAGCTGGCCACTGAGGTACTTAATGGGAGAGGCGAACCCAGCTCTGCCAAGCAGCAGCCAACATGAAATCAGCTATTGTCATTGTAGCCAAGTTCCTTGAATTTGTAGTGTTATTTGCTGTGTTCTTCAAGAAGATGCCTTCGCCCTGCCAGTAAGACATATTTCCATAACACATAGCCATGCACTCAATCGATGTGCATCCTCCAGTAAAGCCCAGCCCCGATGTCTTAGAGGAGCCTCTCTGGCCATTGTCATAAGCCAGTCTAATTTTGTGTGAGACCGTGAAACTCAGTGTCTTTATTACGCTTGTGCTTCTGACGGGAGGTCTGAGAAGGCACTTCTGAAGGTTTATTCCTACCAGTCGTTGTCATATTTATCGAGGCTTTATTTTATATTTTTTCTTATTTTTTACTTCTACCAGTTTCTTGCTACCAACCCGTCCCCCTCCACCCTCGTGCACACACGATCAGTCATGGAATCCCGTGGACTTCAGCCCGCCAGACTCCTCTGTCCATGGATTTTCCAGGCAAGAATATTGGAGGGGTTTGCCATTTCCTTCTCCATGTATGGAGTCTTTAAATATTCCGTCACTGAGGTGTTGCTTCTCCACTTGTACATGCCCTTCCTCCCTAATTGCAGTAGAAGTCATCCCCACTTCCCAACATGTCTGTCTTCCGACCTCTGGAGAATGTGTTGCTTGAGCTCACCACAGCGTCAGGATATTCTAGAAAGCCTTCTGATTGCAGTCTCTTCAGGAGGTTACAAGTGCTTCAAACCTCAGGATTTTACAAAGCACTTTTTACAACCTCAGCTGAAAGGGAAGTCAACACTCAGTGAAAGTCACAGGCTTCCATGGCCTGGACTTGATTATGGGTTGTGCTTTCATAATCATCGTGTTTCATATACCAACTAAGATGTCACTGAGAATTTTTTTCTTTCTCATCGTTCTCTCTTTCATGTTTATTTAGATATATTATGGGTTTTCCTATATACCTTGCGTTAGGGATGAGGGTCTTAAGTCAGTAGAACTTACTGCAACTGACTTCCAGTTAGCTGTGTTAGGACAGGAAAAAGAATGACCAGCTGCTGGATTCTTAAGATTATGTACGAAAACATTTTTCGTTTTCCTGTGTGCAGTCATCCAATTCTAACTTTGTGAAGTAGGCATTCAGAAAAATCACAAAACCGCCTAACTACTAGGCGGTCTCCCATGCAAGTACTGACCAGGCCGGGCCCTACTCAATTTCCCTGATCAGAGGAGATAGGGCACGTTCAGGGTGCTATGGCCTTAGACCGAGGCGGCTGTCAGGTGCCCCAAGAGCTCCGCGTTGCGCCTCCCTTGCGTTCTGACCTGCCCTTCGGGCCTGGGGCCACAGCTCTCGAGCTGGCGCGCGCTGCTCTTGAGCCGCACGACCGGCGACTGGACTCCGACCAACCAGGGCCGGCAGCTCGGGGGCCAGCGGAGGGCGCCACGGCCCCGCACACCGCCAGCCCCGGCCAGCACCCGTCTGGTCCGGCAGGGGCCTGGCGTGCCTGCGGGACCTGGGGTAGAGCAGCGAGGACGTCTCGGTGCCCCCTCACCCCCTGTCCCCCACCATCCCGTTCGCTGCTCAGGGTGACGTGGCTCCGGACGAGCGGGGCTTCGGCCCGGGGCCGCGGTCCCCGGAGCCTCCTGCGGGCTTAGAGGCAGCCCAGCCGGGGTCCCAGGCGCACATCCTGCCCGCTGCGCAAACCCCCTGGAGCGCCTCAGCCCCGCCTTTTCGCCCTACCGAGACCCGCCCTGCCCCCACTCTGCCGGCCCAGCACAAGTCTTTCCTGAGAGAGCAGACGAGCGAAAGCCAGGCACACGGACAGGCACTCGCACGCACCCACGCCAGGTGAGACAGAGGCAGAAAGAGACGAGGGTTCAGAGAGAGACTCGAAGACAGCTTGTGGGCAGGGGGCGCCTCGGGCAGCATGCCGGGCAGCTGCAGAGGCCACCCGGCCCTGAGCAGCGAATGCGATGGGGGCAGGGGGAAGCCGCTGAGTAGGGGCGGGCCTGGAGAGGCCCAGGGTGCCAGGGCACCTGAGATCTCCTCGCTCCGCGCCCCGCCCCCGTCCTCCCAACCCCCTGCACGCACGCCACGCCGGGGCGCTCTGACACTAGCTTCTCCGGAGTTTGGTCACCTGAATTTCTATCCTTGTGCTCAATTGAGTGATGACAGTGTATTGAACAGCTAGGTCATTTCCAAATAAATTAAGCTTAGTGTTTCACAGGACACCCGGACATGAATGCAGAGACCAGCACGGATGCATGGACACCAACCTTGGTAACTGGACAACCAATGGGAAATTACTGTCTGACTCAGGAGAGAGAAAGAAACCCGAACAGATGGAATGAAATGAACAGAAACACAAACTTTGCAACTCACACCCTAACTCAATTACAAAAAAAAAAAAAAAAAAAAAAAACAACAACACTATAACCATTTCAGAAAAACAATAGACCTCTCCATGACCTTTGGTCGGGTGAGGAGTTCTAGCACACGACAAAATAAGCCACCTTTTCCAAATCGTGAATATGTCAGTTCACACATTGACTTTTACATTGAAATGTGTAACAAATAAACTTAAAATCATTGACTCACTACATAAGCATGGAAGTATTTTAAACATAAAGTATGTTCTATAGTATTCAGGAAGCATTTTGCACATGTCTCACTGTATGAGACCCAAAACTGGAACTTAGTTGAAGAGTCAGGATAGTCTAAAAATGAATCCCTAACTAAAAGGAATACACAGGATTATTGTAGATAAAAAAGGTTAAAGAAGAGAAACTAGAAATCAGTCAATAAATGTTTTAGGGGTTAGCTTAGAGTGACTAGCCTCTTCGGGACTTTTTAAATTTTTCATGTTTGCATCTTCCAAATTTTCCATGGTGAGAATAATACTTTCATATCAGTTTCAAAATCAGTCTCACACTAAAGACAGAAAGACTGGAATAAGATATAAGAAATGCTTGGGGGGAAAAAAATGCTTGAACTAAAGGTGGTACTGATGATATTATTTGCAGGGCAGCCAAGGAGTCACAGATGTAGAGAACAGACTTATGGACATGGGCAGGGGGGAGGAAGGAGAGGGTGAGATGAATGCAGAGTAACATGAAAATATATTACCATACGTAAAAACAGATGCCAATGAAATTTGCTGTATGACTCAGGGGACTCAAAGAGGGGCTCTGCAACAAGCTAGGGGTGGAGTGGGGAGGGAAATGGGAGAGAGGTTCAGGAGGGAGGAAACATATGTATACCTGTGGCTCATTCATGCTGATGTTTGGCAACAAAATTCTGTAAGCAACTATCATCAATTGAAAGAAAAAGTCATGTTTGGACTTACCAAACAAGGTCTTGTGTACTTCTAGCATGGCCTTCTGTTTCCTGCTGCCACCCTTAACTCATTCTTCCATATCATTAAACAGACTAGTCAGGTTTTTGCCAAACATATCTTGAGCTCCTGCATTATGCTGATCCACTGCCTTCTCACGATCCAGTTTAGAATGGACACCAAAGAAACTTTTTGTCGTGTCTTCAAGTATTTGAGGCCACACTATGTGACTTTTAAAAATAAATGTGGATAAGACGGACATGACCAAAGCAATCTAATGACAATATCTGTGCTTCATTAAAGACTTCTGCAGAGAACTAGTAAATTTTATATATAGTATCAGAAGAATTTTTTAAATGCATGCCAACGATTATTTCTCCTCCGCTAGCCATCTGGACAAGGAAAACTGAGTTTACCAATCAATGCCCATAGTTATGCTCCCTCACTGATTTTTACCCAATATTACTCAGGCAGGAGACCCTGGTTCAGTTCCTGGGTCAGGAAGATCCGCTGGAGAAGGGATAGGCTACCCACTCCAGTAGTAGTGGGCTTTCCTTGTGGCTCAGTTGGTAAAGAATCATTCCTCTTTCACAAGAGTAGCTCAACTCCTCTCAAAGCAAATACAGGATGGTAATAACTATGCAGGACAAAGCTGATTCTGTATATTTATAGTACTCACTCATGAGCTTGACAGAGGTACTAGAACTGTTACCACATTTCTTTTTCTAAGTAATATCCGCATGTGCAGGTGAAAGTGGCTCAGTTCGTGCCTGACTCTTTGCGGCCCCAAGGACTATAGAGTCCGTGGAATATCTTAGGCCAGAATACTGGAGTGGGTAGGCTATCCCTTCTCCAGGGAATCTTCCCGACCCAAGACTGAAAGCAGGGTCTTCTGCGTTGCAGGCAGATTCTTTACCAACTGAGCTAGTAGGGCTTCCCTGGTAGCTCAGTTGCTAAAGAATATCTGCATAACTGTCTATCGATTGGGCATTAGCAATCTGTCTGTGAGCAGGGCCGGTCATAAGCAGCTTCTGTGAGAAAACAGAAGCATGTCTGTCTGACTTGCTTCTCCGCGGAGCTTTCACTGTTCTTGCGCTAGTGCACATGCCAAGTATTAGGTTCGGTTTCTAAGTGAGAAACTAATGGCTACATTCACAGCTGGCCACTGAGGTACTTAATGGGAGAGGCGAACCCAGCTCTGCCAAGCAGCAGCCAACATGAAATCAGCTATTGTCATTGTAGCCAAGTTCCTTGAATTTGTAGTGTTATTTGCTGTGTTCTTCAAGAAGATGCCTTCGCCCTGCCAGTAAGACATATTTCCATAACACATAGCCATGCACTCAATCGATGTGCATCCTCCAGTAAAGCCCAGCCCCGATGTCTTAGAGGAGCCTCTCTGGCCATTGTCATAAGCCAGTCTAATTTTGTGTGAGACCGTGAAACTCAGTGTCTTTATTACGCTTGTGCTTCTGACGGGAGGTCTGAGAAGGCACTTCTGAAGGTTTATTCCTACCAGTCGTTGTCATATTTATCGAGGCTTTATTTTATATTTTTTCTTATTTTTTACTTCTACCAGTTTCTTGCTACCAACCCGTCCCCCTCCACCCTCGTGCACACACGATCAGTCATGGAATCCCGTGGACTTCAGCCCGCCAGACTCCTCTGTCCATGGATTTTCCAGGCAAGAATATTGGAGGGGTTTGCCATTTCCTTCTCCATGTATGGAGTCTTTAAATATTCCGTCACTGAGGTGTTGCTTCTCCACTTGTACATGCCCTTCCTCCCTAATTGCAGTAGAAGTCATCCCCACTTCCCAACATGTCTGTCTTCCGACCTCTGGAGAATGTGTTGCTTGAGCTCACCACAGCGTCAGGATATTCTAGAAAGCCTTCTGATTGCAGTCTCTTCAGGAGGTTACAAGTGCTTCAAACCTCAGGATTTTACAAAGCACTTTTTACAACCTCAGCTGAAAGGGAAGTCAACACTCAGTGAAAGTCACAGGCTTCCATGGCCTGGACTTGATTATGGGTTGTGCTTTCATAATCATCGTGTTTCATATACCAACTAAGATGTCACTGAGAATTTTTTTCTTTCTCATCGTTCTCTCTTTCATGTTTATTTAGATATATTATGGGTTTTCCTATATACCTTGCGTTAGGGATGAGGGTCTTAAGTCAGTAGAACTTACTGCAACTGACTTCCAGTTAGCTGTGTTAGGACAGGAAAAAGAATGACCAGCTGCTGGATTCTTAAGATTATGTACGAAAACATTTTTCGTTTTCCTGTGTGCAGTCATCCAATTCTAACTTTGTGAAGTAGGCATTCAGAAAAATCACAAAACCGCCTAACTACTAGGCGGTCTCCCATGCAAGTACTGACCAGGCCGGGCCCTACTCAATTTCCCTGATCAGAGGAGATAGGGCACGTTCAGGGTGCTATGGCCTTAGACCGAGGCGGCTGTCAGGTGCCCCAAGAGCTCCGCGTTGCGCCTCCCTTGCGTTCTGACCTGCCCTTCGGGCCTGGGGCCACAGCTCTCGAGCTGGCGCGCGCTGCTCTTGAGCCGCACGACCGGCGACTGGACTCCGACCAACCAGGGCCGGCAGCTCGGGGGCCAGCGGAGGGCGCCACGGCCCCGCACACCGCCAGCCCCGGCCAGCACCCGTCTGGTCCGGCAGGGGCCTGGCGTGCCTGCGGGACCTGGGGTAGAGCAGCGAGGACGTCTCGGTGCCCCCTCACCCCCTGTCCCCCACCATCCCGTTCGCTGCTCAGGGTGACGTGGCTCCGGACGAGCGGGGCTTCGGCCCGGGGCCGCGGTCCCCGGAGCCTCCTGCGGGCTTAGAGGCAGCCCAGCCGGGGTCCCAGGCGCACATCCTGCCCGCTGCGCAAACCCCCTGGAGCGCCTCAGCCCCGCCTTTTCGCCCTACCGAGACCCGCCCTGCCCCCACTCTGCCGGCCCAGCACAAGTCTTTCCTGAGAGAGCAGACGAGCGAAAGCCAGGCACACGGACAGGCACTCGCACGCACCCACGCCAGGTGAGACAGAGGCAGAAAGAGACGAGGGTTCAGAGAGAGACTCGAAGACAGCTTGTGGGCAGGGGGCGCCTCGGGCAGCATGCCGGGCAGCTGCAGAGGCCACCCGGCCCTGAGCAGCGAATGCGATGGGGGCAGGGGGAAGCCGCTGAGTAGGGGCGGGCCTGGAGAGGCCCAGGGTGCCAGGGCACCTGAGATCTCCTCGCTCCGCGCCCCGCCCCCGTCCTCCCAACCCCCTGCACGCACGCCACGCCGGGGCGCTCTGACACTAGCTTCTCCGGAGTTTGGTCACCTGAATTTCTATCCTTGTGCTCAATTGAGTGATGACAGTGTATTGAACAGCTAGGTCATTTCCAAATAAATTAAGCTTAGTGTTTCACAGGACACCCGGACATGAATGCAGAGACCAGCACGGATGCATGGACACCAACCTTGGTAACTGGACAACCAATGGGAAATTACTGTCTGACTCAGGAGAGAGAAAGAAACCCGAACAGATGGAATGAAATGAACAGAAACACAAACTTTGCAACTCACACCCTAACTCAATTACAAAAAAAAAAAAAAAAAAAAAAAAACAACAACACTATAACCATTTCAGAAAAACAATAGACCTCTCCATGACCTTTGGTCGGGTGAGGAGTTCTAGCACACGACAAAATAAGCCACCTTTTCCAAATCGTGAATATGTCAGTTCACACATTGACTTTTACATTGAAATGTGTAACAAATAAACTTAAAATCATTGACTCACTACATAAGCATGGAAGTATTTTAAACATAAAGTATGTTCTATAGTATTCAGGAAGCATTTTGCACATGTCTCACTGTATGAGACCCAAAACTGGAACTTAGTTGAAGAGTCAGGATAGTCTAAAAATGAATCCCTAACTAAAAGGAATACACAGGATTATTGTAGATAAAAAAGGTTAAAGAAGAGAAACTAGAAATCAGTCAATAAATGTTTTAGGGGTTAGCTTAGAGTGACTAGCCTCTTCGGGACTTTTTAAATTTTTCATGTTTGCATCTTCCAAATTTTCCATGGTGAGAATAATACTTTCATATCAGTTTCAAAATCAGTCTCACACTAAAGACAGAAAGACTGGAATAAGATATAAGAAATGCTTGGGGGGAAAAAAATGCTTGAACTAAAGGTGGTACTGATGATATTATTTGCAGGGCAGCCAAGGAGTCACAGATGTAGAGAACAGACTTATGGACATGGGCAGGGGGGAGGAAGGAGAGGGTGAGATGAATGCAGAGTAACATGAAAATATATTACCATACGTAAAAACAGATGCCAATGAAATTTGCTGTATGACTCAGGGGACTCAAAGAGGGGCTCTGCAACAAGCTAGGGGTGGAGTGGGGAGGGAAATGGGAGAGAGGTTCAGGAGGGAGGAAACATATGTATACCTGTGGCTCATTCATGCTGATGTTTGGCAACAAAATTCTGTAAGCAACTATCATCAATTGAAAGAAAAAGTCATGTTTGGACTTACCAAACAAGGTCTTGTGTACTTCTAGCATGGCCTTCTGTTTCCTGCTGCCACCCTTAACTCATTCTTCCATATCATTAAACAGACTAGTCAGGTTTTTGCCAAACATATCTTGAGCTCCTGCATTATGCTGATCCACTGCCTTCTCACGATCCAGTTTAGAATGGACACCAAAGAAACTTTTTGTCGTGTCTTCAAGTATTTGAGGCCACACTATGTGACTTTTAAAAATAAATGTGGATAAGACGGACATGACCAAAGCAATCTAATGACAATATCTGTGCTTCATTAAAGACTTCTGCAGAGAACTAGTAAATTTTATATATAGTATCAGAAGAATTTTTTAAATGCATGCCAACGATTATTTCTCCTCCGCTAGCCATCTGGACAAGGAAAACTGAGTTTACCAATCAATGCCCATAGTTATGCTCCCTCACTGATTTTTACCCAATATTACTCAGGCAGGAGACCCTGGTTCAGTTCCTGGGTCAGGAAGATCCGCTGGAGAAGGGATAGGCTACCCACTCCAGTAGTAGTGGGCTTTCCTTGTGGCTCAGTTGGTAAAGAATCATTCCTCTTTCACAAGAGTAGCTCAACTCCTCTCAAAGCAAATACAGGATGGTAATAACTATGCAGGACAAAGCTGATTCTGTATATTTATAGTACTCACTCATGAGCTTGACAGAGGTACTAGAACTGTTACCACATTTCTTTTTCTAAGTAATATCCGCATGTGCAGGTGAAAGTGGCTCAGTTCGTGCCTGACTCTTTGCGGCCCCAAGGACTATAGAGTCCGTGGAATATCTTAGGCCAGAATACTGGAGTGGGTAGGCTATCCCTTCTCCAGGGAATCTTCCCGACCCAAGACTGAAAGCAGGGTCTTCTGCGTTGCAGGCAGATTCTTTACCAACTGAGCTAGTAGGGCTTCCCTGGTGGCTCAGTTGCTAAAGAATATCTGCATAACTGTCTATCGATTGGGCATTAGCAATCTGTCTGTGAGCAGGGCCGGTCATAAGCAGCTTCTGTGAGAAAACAGAAGCATGTCTGTCTGACTTGCTTCTCCGCGGAGCTTTCACTGTTCTTGCGCTAGTGCACATGCCAAGTATTAGGTTCGGTTTCTAAGTGAGAAACTAATGGCTACATTCACAGCTGGCCACTGAGGTACTTAATGGGAGAGGCGAACCCAGCTCTGCCAAGCAGCAGCCAACATGAAATCAGCTATTGTCATTGTAGCCAAGTTCCTTGAATTTGTAGTGTTATTTGCTGTGTTCTTCAAGAAGATGCCTTCGCCCTGCCAGTAAGACATATTTCCATAACACATAGCCATGCACTCAATCGATGTGCATCCTCCAGTAAAGCCCAGCCCCGATGTCTTAGAGGAGCCTCTCTGGCCATTGTCATAAGCCAGTCTAATTTTGTGTGAGACCGTGAAACTCAGTGTCTTTATTACGCTTGTGCTTCTGACGGGAGGTCTGAGAAGGCACTTCTGAAGGTTTATTCCTACCAGTCGTTGTCATATTTATCGAGGCTTTATTTTATATTTTTTCTTATTTTTTACTTCTACCAGTTTCTTGCTACCAACCCGTCCCCCTCCACCCTCGTGCACACACGATCAGTCATGGAATCCCGTGGACTTCAGCCCGCCAGACTCCTCTGTCCATGGATTTTCCAGGCAAGAATATTGGAGGGGTTTGCCATTTCCTTCTCCATGTATGGAGTCTTTAAATATTCCGTCACTGAGGTGTTGCTTCTCCACTTGTACATGCCCTTCCTCCCTAATTGCAGTAGAAGTCATCCCCACTTCCCAACATGTCTGTCTTCCGACCTCTGGAGAATGTGTTGCTTGAGCTCACCACAGCGTCAGGATATTCTAGAAAGCCTTCTGATTGCAGTCTCTTCAGGAGGTTACAAGTGCTTCAAACCTCAGGATTTTACAAAGCACTTTTTACAACCTCAGCTGAAAGGGAAGTCAACACTCAGTGAAAGTCACAGGCTTCCATGGCCTGGACTTGATTATGGGTTGTGCTTTCATAATCATCGTGTTTCATATACCAACTAAGATGTCACTGAGAATTTTTTTCTTTCTCATCGTTCTCTCTTTCATGTTTATTTAGATATATTATGGGTTTTCCTATATACCTTGCGTTAGGGATGAGGGTCTTAAGTCAGTAGAACTTACTGCAACTGACTTCCAGTTAGCTGTGTTAGGACAGGAAAAAGAATGACCAGCTGCTGGATTCTTAAGATTATGTACGAAAACATTTTTCGTTTTCCTGTGTGCAGTCATCCAATTCTAACTTTGTGAAGTAGGCATTCAGAAAAATCACAAAACCGCCTAACTACTAGGCGGTCTCCCATGCAAGTACTGACCAGGCCGGGCCCTACTCAATTTCCCTGATCAGAGGAGATAGGGCACGTTCAGGGTGCTATGGCCTTAGACCGAGGCGGCTGTCAGGTGCCCCAAGAGCTCCGCGTTGCGCCTCCCTTGCGTTCTGACCTGCCCTTCGGGCCTGGGGCCACAGCTCTCGAGCTGGCGCGCGCTGCTCTTGAGCCGCACGACCGGCGACTGGACTCCGACCAACCAGGGCCGGCAGCTCGGGGGCCAGCGGAGGGCGCCACGGCCCCGCACACCGCCAGCCCCGGCCAGCACCCGTCTGGTCCGGCAGGGGCCTGGCGTGCCTGCGGGACCTGGGGTAGAGCAGCGAGGACGTCTCGGTGCCCCCTCACCCCCTGTCCCCCACCATCCCGTTCGCTGCTCAGGGTGACGTGGCTCCGGACGAGCGGGGCTTCGGCCCGGGGCCGCGGTCCCCGGAGCCTCCTGCGGGCTTAGAGGCAGCCCAGCCGGGGTCCCAGGCGCACATCCTGCCCGCTGCGCAAACCCCCTGGAGCGCCTCAGCCCCGCCTTTTCGCCCTACCGAGACCCGCCCTGCCCCCACTCTGCCGGCCCAGCACAAGTCTTTCCTGAGAGAGCAGACGAGCGAAAGCCAGGCACACGGACAGGCACTCGCACGCACCCACGCCAGGTGAGACAGAGGCAGAAAGAGACGAGGGTTCAGAGAGAGACTCGAAGACAGCTTGTGGGCAGGGGGCGCCTCGGGCAGCATGCCGGGCAGCTGCAGAGGCCACCCGGCCCTGAGCAGCGAATGCGATGGGGGCAGGGGGAAGCTGCTGAGTAGGGGCGGGCCTGGAGAGGCCCAGGGTGCCAGGGCACCTGAGATCTCCTCGCTCCGCGCCCCGCCCCCGTCCTCCCAACCCCCTGCACGCACGCCACGCCGGGGCGCTCTGACACTAGCTTCTCCGGAGTTTGGTCACCTGAATTTCTATCCTTGTGCTCAATTGAGTGATGACAGTGTATTGAACAGCTAGGTCATTTCCAAATAAATTAAGCTTAGTGTTTCACAGGACACCCGGACATGAATGCAGAGACCAGCACGGATGCATGGACACCAACCTTGGTAACTGGACAACCAATGGGAAATTACTGTCTGACTCAGGAGAGAGAAAGAAACCCGAACAGATGGAATGAAATGAACAGAAACACAAACTTTGCAACTCACACCCTAACTCAATTACAAAAAAAAAAAAAACAACAACACTATAACCATTTCAGAAAAACAATAGACCTCTCCATGACCTTTGGTCGGGTGAGGAGTTCTAGCACACGACAAAATAAGCCACCTTTTCCAAATCGTGAATATGTCAGTTCACACATTGACTTTTACATTGAAATGTGTAACAAATAAACTTAAAATCATTGACTCACTACATAAGCATGGAAGTATTTTAAACATAAAGTATGTTCTATAGTATTCAGGAAGCATTTTGCACATGTCTCACTGTATGAGACCCAAAACTGGAACTTAGTTGAAGAGTCAGGATAGTCTAAAAATGAATCCCTAACTAAAAGGAATACACAGGATTATTGTAGATAAAAAAGGTTAAAGAAGAGAAACTAGAAATCAGTCAATAAATGTTTTAGGGGTTAGCTTAGCCTCTTCGGGACTTTTTAAATTTTTCATGTTTGCATCTTCCAAATTTTCCATGGTGAGAATAATACTTTCATATCAGTTTCAAAATCAGTCTCACACTAAAGACAGAAAGACTGGAATAAGATATAAGAAATGCTTGGGGGGAAACAAATGCTTGAACTAAAGGTGGTACTGATGATATTATTTGCAGGGCAGCCAAGGAGTCACAGATGTAGAGAACAGACTTATGGACATGGGCAGGGGGGAGGAAGGAGAGGGTGAGATGAATGCAGAGTAACATGAAAATATATTACCATACGTAAAAACAGATGCCAATGAAATTTGCTGTATGACTCAGGGGACTCAAAGAGGGGCTCTGCAACAAGCTAGGGGTGGAGTGGGGAGGGAAATGGGAGAGAGGTTCAGGAGGGAGGAAACATATGTATACCTGTGGCTCATTCATGCTGATGTTTGGCAACAAAATTCTGTAAGCAACTATCATCAATTGAAAGAAAAAGTCATGTTTGGACTTACCAAACAAGGTCTTGTGTACTTCTAGCATGGCCTTCTGTTTCCTGCTGCCACCCTTAACTCATTCTTCCATATCATTAAACAGACTAGTCAAGTTTTTGCCAAACATATCTTGAGCTCCTGCATTATGCTGATCCACTGCCTTCTCACGATCCAGTTTAGAATGGACACCAAAGAAACTTTTTGTCGTGTCTTCAAGTATTTGAGGCCACACTATGTGACTTTTAAAAATAAATGTGGATAAGACGGACATGACCAAAGCAATCTAATGACAATATCTGTGCTTCATTAAAGACTTCTGCAGAGAACTAGTAAATTTTATATATAGTATCAGAAGAATTTTTTAAATGCATGCCAACGATTATTTCTCCTCCGCTAGCCATCTGGACAAGGAAAACTGAGTTTACCAATCAATGCCCATAGTTATGCTCCCTCACTGATTTTTACCCAATATTACTCAGGCAGGAGACCCTGGTTCAGTTCCTGGGTCAGGAAGATCCGCTGGAGAAGGGATAGGCTACCCACTCCAGTAGTAGTGGGCTTTCCTTGTGGCTCAGTTGGTAAAGAATCATTCCTCTTTCACAAGAGTAGCTCAACTCCTCTCAAAGCAAATACAGGATGGTAATAACTATGCAGGACAAAGCTGATTCTGTATATTTATAGTACTCACTCATGAGCTTGACAGAGGTACTAGAACTGTTACCACATTTCTTTTTCTAAGTAATATCCGCATGTGCAGGTGAAAGTGGCTCAGTTCGTGCCTGACTCTTTGCGGCCCCAAGGACTATAGAGTCCGTGGAATATCTTAGGCCAGAATACTGGAGTGGGTAGGCTATCCCTTCTCCAGGGAATCTTCCCGACCCAAGACTGAAAGCAGGGTCTTCTGCGTTGCAGGCAGATTCTTTACCAACTGAGCTAGTAGGGCTTCCCTGGTGGCTCAGTTGCTAAAGAATATCTGCATAACTGTCTATCGATTGGGCATTAGCAATCTGTCTGTGAGCAGGGCCGGTCATAAGCAGCTTCTGTGAGAAAACAGAAGCATGTCTGTCTGACTTGCTTCTCCGCGGAGCTTTCACTGTTCTTGCGCTAGTGCACATGCCAAGTATTAGGTTCGGTTTCTAAGTGAGAAACTAATGGCTACATTCACAGCTGGCCACTGAGGTACTTAATGGGAGAGGCGAACCCAGCTCTGCCAAGCAGCAGCCAACATGAAATCAGCTATTGTCATTGTAGCCAAGTTCCTTGAATTTGTAGTGTTATTTGCTGTGTTCTTCAAGAAGATGCCTTCGCCCTGCCAGTAAGACATATTTCCATAACACATAGCCATGCACTCAATCGATGTGCATCCTCCAGTAAAGCCCAGCCCCGATGTCTTAGAGGAGCCTCTCTGGCCATTGTCATAAGCCAGTCTAATTTTGTGTGAGACCGTGAAACTCAGTGTCTTTATTACGCTTGTGCTTCTGACGGGAGGTCTGAGAAGGCACTTCTGAAGGTTTATTCCTACCAGTCGTTGTCATATTTATCGAGGCTTTATTTTATATTTTTTCTTATTTTTTACTTCTACCAGTTTCTTGCTACCAACCCGTCCCCCTCCACCCTCGTGCACACACGATCAGTCATGGAATCCCGTGGACTTCAGCCCGCCAGACTCCTCTGTCCATGGATTTTCCAGGCAAGAATATTGGAGGGGTTTGCCATTTCCTTCTCCATGTATGGAGTCTTTAAATATTCCGTCACTGAGGTGTTGCTTCTCCACTTGTACATGCCCTTCCTCCCTAATTGCAGTAGAAGTCATCCCCACTTCCCAACATGTCTGTCTTCCGACCTCTGGAGAATGTGTTGCTTGAGCTCACCACAGCGTCAGGATATTCTAGAAAGCCTTCTGATTGCAGTCTCTTCAGGAGGTTACAAGTGCTTCAAACCTCAGGAATTTACAAAGCACTTTTTACAACCTCAGCTGAAAGGGAAGTCAACACTCAGTGAAAGTCACAGGCTTCCATGGCCTGGACTTGATTATGGGTTGTGCTTTCATAATCATCGTGTTTCATATACCAACTAAGATGTCACTGAGAATTTTTTTCTTTCTCATCGTTCTCTCTTTCATGTTTATTTAGATATATTATGGGTTTTCCTATATACCTTGCGTTAGGGATGAGGGTCTTAAGTCAGTAGAACTTACTGCAACTGACTTCCAGTTAGCTGTGTTAGGACAGGAAAAAGAATGACCAGCTGCTGGATTCTTAAGATTATGTACGAAAACATTTTTCGTTTTCCTGTGTGCAGTCATCCAATTCTAACTTTGTGAAGTAGGCATTCAGAAAAATCACAAAACCGCCTAACTACTAGGCGGTCTCCCATGCAAGTACTGACCAGGCCGGGCCCTACTCAATTTCCCTGATCAGAGGAGATAGGGCACGTTCAGGGTGCTATGGCCTTAGACCGAGGCGGCTGTCAGGTGCCCCAAGAGCTCCGCGTTGCGCCTCCCTTGCGTTCTGACCTGCCCTTCGGGCCTGGGGCCACAGCTCTCGAGCTGGCGCGCGCTGCTCTTGAGCCGCACGACCGGCGACTGGACTCCGACCAACCAGGGCCGGCAGCTCGGGGGCCAGTGGAGGGCGCCACGGCCCCGCACACCGCCAGCCCCGGCCAGCACCCGTCTGGTCCGGCAGGGGCCTGGCGTGCCTGCGGGACCTGGGGTGGGGGGAGGGGGGGTGGGTAGAGCAGCGAGGACGTCTCGGTGCCCCCTCACCCCCTGTCCCCCACCATCCCGTTCGCTGCTCAGGGTGACGTGGCTCCGGACGAGCGGGGCTTCGGCCCGGGGCCGCGGTCCCCGGAGCCTCCTGCGGGCTTAGAGGCAGCCCAGCCGGGGTCCCAGGCGCACATCCTGCCCGCTGCGCAAACCCCCTGGAGCGCCTCAGCCCCGCCTTTTCGCCCTACCGAGACCCGCCCTGCCCCCACTCTGCCGGCCCAGCACAAGTCTTTCCTGAGAGAGCAGACGAGCGAAAGCCAGGCACACGGACAGGCACTCGCACGCACCCACGCCAGGTGAGACAGAGGCAGAAAGAGACGAGGGTTCAGAGAGAGACTCGAAGACAGCTTGTGGGCAGGGGGCGCCTCGGGCAGCATGCCGGGCAGCTGCAGAGGCCACCCGGCCCTGAGCAGCGAATGCGATGGGGGCAGGGGGAAGCCGCTGAGTAGGGGCGGGCCTGGAGAGGCCCAGGGTGCCAGGGCACCTGAGATCTCCTCGCTCCGCGCCCCGCCCCCGTCCTCCCAACCCCCTGCACGCACGCCACGCCGGGGCGCTCTGACACTAGCTTCTCCGGAGTTTGGTCACCTGAATTTCTATCCTTGTGCTCAATTGAGTGATGACAGTGTATTGAACAGCTAGGTCATTTCCAAATAAATTAAGCTTAGTGTTTCACAGGACACCCGGACATGAATGCAGAGACCAGCACGGATGCATGGACACCAACCTTGGTAACTGGACAACCAATGGGAAATTACTGTCTGACTCAGGAGAGAGAAAGAAACCCGAACAGATGGAATGAAATGAACAGAAACACAAACTTTGCAACTCACACCCTAACTCAATTACAAAAAAAAAAAAAAAAACAACACTATAACCATTTCAGAAAAACAATAGACCTCTCCATGACCTTTGGTCGGGTGAGGAGTTCTAGCACACGACAAAATAAGCCACCTTTTCCAAATCGTGAATATGTCAGTTCACACATTGACTTTTACATTGAAATGTGTAACAAATAAACTTAAAATCATTGACTCACTACATAAGCATGGAAGTATTTTAAACATAAAGTATGTTCTATAGTATTCAGGAAGCATTTTGCACATGTCTCACTGTATGAGACCCAAAACTGGAACTTAGTTGAAGAGTCAGGATAGTCTAAAAATGAATCCCTAACTAAAAGGAATACACAGGATTATTGTAGATAAAAAAGGTTAAAGAAGAGAAACTAGAAATCAGTCAATAAATGTTTTAGGGGTTAGCTTAGCCTCTTCGGGACTTTTTAAATTTTTCATGTTTGCATCTTCCAAATTTTCCATGGTGAGAATAATAGTTTCATATCAGTTTCAAAATCAGTCTCACACTAAAGACAGAAAGACTGGAATAAGATATAAGAAATGCTTGGGGGGAAACAAATGCTTGAACTAAAGGTGGTACTGATGATATTATTTGCAGGGCAGCCAAGGAGTCACAGATGTAGAGAACAGACTTATGGACATGGGCAGGGGGGAGGAAGGAGAGGGTGAGATGAATGCAGAGTAACATGAAAATATATTACCATACGTAAAAACAGATGCCAATGAAATTTGCTGTATGACTCAGGGGACTCAAAGAGGGGCTCTGCAACAAGCTAGGGGTGGAGTGGGGAGGGAAATGGGAGAGAGGTTCAGGAGGGAGGAAACATATGTATACCTGTGGCTCATTCATGCTGATGTTTGGCAACAAAATTCTGTAAGCAACTATCATCAATTGAAAGAAAAAGTCATGTTTGGACTTACCAAACAAGGTCTTGTGTACTTCTAGCATGGCCTTCTGTTTCCTGCTGCCACCCTTAACTCATTCTTCCATATCATTAAACAGACTAGTCAAGTTTTTGCCAAACATATCTTGAGCTCCTGCATTATGCTGATCCACTGCCTTCTCACGATCCAGTTTAGAATGGACACCAAAGAAACTTTTTGTCGTGTCTTCAAGTATTTGAGGCCACACTATGTGACTTTTAAAAATAAATGTGGATAAGACGGACATGACCAAAGCAATCTAATGACAATATCTGTGCTTCATTAAAGACTTCTGCAGAGAACTAGTAAATTTTATATATAGTATCAGAAGAATTTTTTAAATGCATGCCAACGATTATTTCTCCTCCGCTAGCCATCTGGACAAGGAAAACTGAGTTTACCAATCAATGCCCATAGTTATGCTCCCTCACTGATTTTTACCCAATATTACTCAGGCAGGAGACCCTGGTTCAGTTCCTGGGTCAGGAAGATCCGCTGGAGAAGGGATAGGCTACCCACTCCAGTAGTAGTGGGCTTTCCTTGTGGCTCAGTTGGTAAAGAATCATTCCTCTTTCACAAGAGTAGCTCAACTCCTCTCAAAGCAAATACAGGATGGTAATAACTATGCAGGACAAAGCTGATTCTGTATATTTATAGTACTCACTCATGAGCTTGACAGAGGTACTAGAACTGTTACCACATTTCTTTTTCTAAGTAATATCCGCATGTGCAGGTGAAAGTGGCTCAGTTCGTGCCTGACTCTTTGCGGCCCCAAGGACTATAGAGTCCGTGGAATATCTTAGGCCAGAATACTGGAGTGGGTAGGCTATCCCTTCTCCAGGGAATCTTCCCGACCCAAGACTGAAAGCAGGGTCTTCTGCGTTGCAGGCAGATTCTTTACCAACTGAGCTAGTAGGGCTTCCCTGGTGGCTCAGTTGCTAAAGAATATCTGCATAACTGTCTATCGATTGGGCATTAGCAATCTGTCTGTGAGCAGGGCCGGTCATAAGCAGCTTCTGTGAGAAAACAGAAGCATGTCTGTCTGACTTGCTTCTCCGCGGAGCTTTCACTGTTCTTGCGCTAGTGCACATGCCAAGTATTAGGTTCGGTTTCTAAGTGAGAAACTAATGGCTACATTCACAGCTGGCCACTGAGGTACTTAATGGGAGAGGCGAACCCAGCTCTGCCAAGCAGTAGCCAACATGAAATCAGCTATTGTCATTGTAGCCAAGTTCCTTGAATTTGTAGTGTTATTTGCTGTGTTCTTCAAGAAGATGCCTTCGCCCTGCCAGTAAGACATATTTCCATAACACATAGCCATGCACTCAATCGATGTGCATCCTCCAGTAAAGCCCAGCCCCGATGTCTTAGAGGAGCCTCTCTGGCCATTGTCATAAGCCAGTCTAATTTTGTGTGAGACCGTGAAACTCAGTGTCTTTATTACGCTTGTGCTTCTGACGGGAGGTCTGAGAAGGCACTTCTGAAGGTTTATTCCTACCAGTCGTTGTCATATTTATCGAGGCTTTATTTTATATTTTTTCTTATTTTTTACTTCTACCAGTTTCTTGCTACCAACCCGTCCCCCTCCACCCTCGTGCACACACGATCAGTCATGGAATCCCGTGGACTTCAGCCTGCCAGACTCCTCTGTCCATGGATTTTCCAGGCAAGAATATTGGAGGGGTTTGCCATTTCCTTCTCCATGTATGGAGTCTTTAAATATTCCGTCACTGAGGTGTTGCTTCTCCACTTGTACATGCCCTTCCTCCCTAATTGCAGTAGAAGTCATCCCCACTTCCCAACATGTCTGTCTTCCGACCTCTGGAGAATGTGTTGCTTGAGCTCACCACAGCGTCAGGATATTCTAGAAAGCCTTCTGATTGCAGTCTCTTCAGGAGGTTACAAGTGCTTCAAACCTCAGGATTTTACAAAGCACTTTTTACAACCTCAGCTGAAAGGGAAGTCAACACTCAGTGAAAGTCACAGGCTTCCATGGCCTGGACTTGATTATGGGTTGTGCTTTCATAATCATCGTGTTTCATATACCAACTAAGATGTCACTGAGAATTTTTTTCTTTCTCATCGTTCTCTCTTTCATGTTTATTTAGATATATTATGGGTTTTCCTATATACCTTGCGTTAGGGATGAGGGTCTTAAGTCAGTAGAACTTACTGCAACTGACTTCCAGTTAGCTGTGTTAGGACAGGAAAAAGAATGACCAGCTGCTGGATTCTTAAGATTATGTACGAAAACATTTTTCGTTTTCCTGTGTGCAGTCATCCAATTCTAACCTTGTTAAGTAGGCATTCAGAAAAATCACAAAACCGCCTAACTACTAGGCGGTCTCCCATGCAAGTACTGACCAGGCCGGGCCCTACTCAATTTCCCTGATCAGAGGAGATAGGGCACGTTCAGGGTGCTATGGCCTTAGACCGAGGCGGCTGTCAGGTGCCCCAAGAGCTCCGCGTTGCGCCTCCCTTGCGTTCTGACCTGCCCTTCGGGCCTGGGGCCACAGCTCTCGAGCTGGCGCGCGCTGCTCTTGAGCCGCACGACCGGCGACTGGACTCCGACCAACCAGGGCCGGCAGCTCGGGGGCCAGCGGAGGGCGCCACGGCCCCGCACACCGCCAGCCCCGGCCAGCACCCGTCTGATCCGGCAGGGGCCTGGCGTGCCTGCGGGACCTGGGGTAGAGCAGCGAGGACGTCTCGGTGCCCCCTCACCCCCTGTCCCCCACCATCCCGTTCGCTGCTCAGGGTGACGTGGCTCCGGACGAGCGGGGCTTCGGCCCGGGGCCGCGGTCCCCGGAGCCTCCTGCGGGCTTAGAGGCAGCCCAGCCGGGGTCCCAGGCGCACATCCTGCCCGCTGCGCAAACCCCCTGGAGCGCCTCAGCCCCGCCTTTTCGCCCTACCGAGACCCGCCCTGCCCCCACTCTGCCGGCCCAGCACAAGTCTTTCCTGAGAGAGCAGACGAGCGAAAGCCAGGCACACGGACAGGCACTCGCACGCACCCACGCCAGGTGAGACAGAGGCAGAAAGAGACGAGGGTTCAGAGAGAGACTCGAAGACAGCTTGTGGGCAGGGGGCGCCTCGGGCAGCATGCCGGGCAGCTGCAGAGGCCACCCGGCCCTGAGCAGCGAATGCGATGGGGGCAGGGGGAAGCCGCTGAGTAGGGGCGGGCCTGGAGAGGCCCAGGGTGCCAGGGCACCTGAGATCTCCTCGCTCCGCGCCCCGCCCCCGTCCTCCCAACCCCCTGCACGCACGCCACGCCGGGGCGCTCTGACACTAGCTTCTCCGGAGTTTGGTCACCTGAATTTCTATCCTTGTGCTCAATTGAGTGATGACAGTGTATTGAACAGCTAGGTCATTTCCAAATAAATTAAGCTTAGTGTTTCACAGGACACCCGGACATGAATGCAGAGACCAGCACGGATGCATGGACACCAACCTTGGTAACTGGACAACCAATGGGAAATTACTGTCTGACTCAGGAGAGAGAAAGAAACCCGAACAGATGGAATGAAATGAACAGAAACACAAACTTTGCAACTCACACCCTAACTCAATTACAAAAAAAAAAAAAAAAACAACACTATAACCATTTCAGAAAAACAATAGACCTCTCCATGACCTTTGGTCGGGTGAGGAGTTCTAGCACACGACAAAATAAGCCACCTTTTCCAAATCGTGAATATGTCAGTTCACACATTGACTTTTACATTGAAATGTGTAACAAATAAACTTAAAATCATTGACTCACTACATAAGCATGGAAGTATTTTAAACATAAAGTATGTTCTATAGTATTCAGGAAGCATTTTGCACATGTCTCACTGTATGAGACCCAAAACTGGAACTTAGTTGAAGAGTCAGGATAGTCTAAAAATGAATCCCTAACTAAAAGGAATACACAGGATTATTGTAGATAAAAAAGGTTAAAGAAGAGAAACTAGAAATCAGTCAATAAATGTTTTAGGGGTTAGCTTAGAGTGACTAGCCTCTTCGGGACTTTTTAAATTTTTCATGTTTGCATCTTCCAAATTTTCCATGGTGAGAATAATACTTTCATATCAGTTTCAAAATCAGTCTCACACTAAAGACAGAAAGACTGGAATAAGATATAAGAAATGCTTGGGGGGAAACAAATGCTTGAACTAAAGGTGGTACTGATGATATTATTTGCAGGGCAGCCAAGGAGTCACAGATGTAGAGAACAGACTTATGGACATGGGCAGGGGGGAGGAAGGAGAGGGTGAGATGAATGCAGAGTAACATGAAAATATATTACCATACGTAAAAACAGATGCCAATGAAATTTGCTGTATGACTCAGGGGACTCAAAGAGGGGCTCTGCAACAAGCTAGGGGTGGAGTGGGGAGGGAAATGGGAGAGAGGTTCAGGAGGGAGGAAACATATGTATACCTGTGGCTCATTCATGCTGATGTTTGGCAACAAAATTCTGTAAGCAACTATCATCAATTGAAAGAAAAAGTCATGTTTGGACTTACCAAACAAGGTCTTGTGTACTTCTAGCATGGCCTTCTGTTTCCTGCTGCCACCCTTAACTCATTCTTCCATATCATTAAACAGACTAGTCAGGTTTTTGCCAAACATATCTTGAGCTCCTGCATTATGCTGATCCACTGCCTTCTCACGATCCAGTTTAGAATGGACACCAAAGAAACTTTTTGTCGTGTCTTCAAGTATTTGAGGCCACACTATGTGACTTTTAAAAATAAATGTGGATAAGACGGACATGACCAAAGCAATCTAATGACAATATCTGTGCTTCATTAAAGACTTCTGCAGAGAACTAGTAAATTTTATATATAGTATCAGAAGAATTTTTTAAATGCATGCCAACGATTATTTCTCCTCCGCTAGCCATCTGGACAAGGAAAACTGAGTTTACCAATCAATGCCCATAGTTATGCTCCCTCACTGATTTTTACCCAATATTACTCAGGCAGGAGACCCTGGTTCAGTTCCTGGGTCAGGAAGATCCGCTGGAGAAGGGATAGGCTACCCACTCCAGTAGTAGTGGGCTTTCCTTGTGGCTCAGTTGGTAAAGAATCATTCCTCTTTCACAAGAGTAGCTCAACTCCTCTCAAAGCAAATACAGGATGGTAATAACTATGCAGGACAAAGCTGATTCTGTATATTTATAGTACTCACTCATGAGCTTGACAGAGGTACTAGAACTGTTACCACATTTCTTTTTCTAAGTAATATCCGCATGTGCAGGTGAAAGTGGCTCAGTTCGTGCCTGACTCTTTGCGGCCCCAAGGACTATAGAGTCCGTGGAATATCTTAGGCCAGAATACTGGAGTGGGTAGGCTATCCCTTCTCCAGGGAATCTTCCCGACCCAAGACTGAAAGCAGGGTCTTCTGCGTTGCAGGCAGATTCTTTACCAACTGAGCTAGTAGGGCTTCCCTGGTGGCTCAGTTGCTAAAGAATATCTGCATAACTGTCTATCGATTGGGCATTAGCAATCTGTCTGTGAGCAGGGCCGGTCATAAGCAGCTTCTGTGAGAAAACAGAAGCATGTCTGTCTGACTTGCTTCTCCGCGGAGCTTTCACTGTTCTTGCGCTAGTGCACATGCCAAGTATTAGGTTCGGTTTCTAAGTGAGAAACTAATGGCTACATTCACAGCTGGCCACTGAGGTACTTAATGGGAGAGGCGAACCCAGCTCTGCCAAGCAGCAGCCAACATGAAATCAGCTATTGTCATTGTAGCCAAGTTCCTTGAATTTGTAGTGTTATTTGCTGTGTTCTTCAAGAAGATGCCTTCGCCCTGCCAGTAAGACATATTTCCATAACACATAGCCATGCACTCAATCGATGTGCATCCTCCAGTAAAGCCCAGCCCCGATGTCTTAGAGGAGCCTCTCTGGCCATTGTCATAAGCCAGTCTAATTTTGTGTGAGACCGTGAAACTCAGTGTCTTTATTACGCTTGTGCTTCTGACGGGAGGTCTGAGAAGGCACTTCTGAAGGTTTATTCCTACCAGTCGTTGTCATATTTATCGAGGCTTTATTTTATATTTTTTCTTATTTTTTACTTCTACCAGTTTCTTGCTACCAACCCGTCCCCCTCCACCCTCGTGCACACACGATCAGTCATGGAATCCCGTGGACTTCAGCCCGCCAGACTCCTCTGTCCATGGATTTTCCAGGCAAGAATATTGGAGGGGTTTGCCATTTCCTTCTCCATGTATGGAGTCTTTAAATATTCCGTCACTGAGGTGTTGCTTCTCCACTTGTACATGCCCTTCCTCCCTAATTGCAGTAGAAGTCATCCCCACTTCCCAACATGTCTGTCTTCCGACCTCTGGAGAATGTGTTGCTTGAGCTCACCACAGCGTCAGGATATTCTAGAAAGCCTTCTGATTGCAGTCTCTTCAGGAGGTTACAAGTGCTTCAAACCTCAGGAATTTACAAAGCACTTTTTACAACCTCAGCTGAAAGGGAAGTCAACACTCAGTGAAAGTCACAGGCTTCCATGGCCTGGACTTGATTATGGGTTGTGCTTTCATAATCATCGTGTTTCATATACCAACTAAGATGTCACTGAGAATTTTTTTCTTTCTCATCGTTCTCTCTTTCATGTTTATTTAGATATATTATGGGTTTTCCTATATACCTTGCGTTAGGGATGAGGGTCTTAAGTCAGTAGAACTTACTGCAACTGACTTCCAGTTAGCTGTGTTAGGACAGGAAAAAGAATGACCAGCTGCTGGATTCTTAAGATTATGTACGAAAACATTTTTCGTTTTCCTGTGTGCAGTCATCCAATTCTAACTTTGTGAAGTAGGCATTCAGAAAAATCACAAAACCGCCTAACTACTAGGCGGTCTCCCATGCAAGTACTGACCAGGCCGGGCCCTACTCAATTTCCCTGATCAGAGGAGATAGGGCACGTTCAGGGTGCTATGGCCTTAGACCGAGGCGGCTGTCAGGTGCCCCAAGAGCTCCGCGTTGCGCCTCCCTTGCGTTCTGACCTGCCCTTCGGGCCTGGGGCCACAGCTCTCGAGCTGGCGCGCGCTGCTCTTGAGCCGCACGACCGGCGACTGGACTCCGACCAACCAGGGCCGGCAGCTCGGGGGCCAGCGGAGGGCGCCACGGCCCCGCACACCGCCAGCCCCGGCCAGCACCCGTCTGGTCCGGCAGGGGCCTGGCGTGCCTGCGGGACCTGGGGTGGGGGGAGGGGGGGTGGGTAGAGCAGCGAGGACGTCTCGGTGCCCCCTCACCCCCTGTCCCCCACCATCCCGTTCGCTGCTCAGGGTGACGTGGCTCCGGACGAGCGGGGCTTCGGCCCGGGGCCGCGGTCCCCGGAGCCTCCTGCGGGCTTAGAGGCAGCCCAGCCGGGGTCCCAGGCGCACATCCTGCCCGCTGCGCAAACCCCCTGGAGCGCCTCAGCCCCGCCTTTTCGCCCTACCGAGACCCGCCCTGCCCCCACTCTGCCGGCCCAGCACAAGTCTTTCCTGAGAGAGCAGACGAGCGAAAGCCAGGCACACGGACAGGCACTCGCACGCACCCACGCCAGGTGAGACAGAGGCAGAAAGAGACGAGGGTTCAGAGAGAGACTCGAAGACAGCTTGTGGGCAGGGGGCGCCTCGGGCAGCATGCCGGGCAGCTGCAGAGGCCACCCGGCCCTGAGCAGCGAATGCGATGGGGGCAGGGGGAAGCCGCTGAGTAGGGGCGGGCCTGGAGAGGCCCAGGGTGCCAGGGCACCTGAGATCTCCTCGCTCCGCGCCCCGCCCCCGTCCTCCCAACCCCCTGCACGCACGCCACGCCGGGGCGCTCTGACACTAGCTTCTCCGGAGTTTGGTCACCTGAATTTCTATCCTTGTGCTCAATTGAGTGATGACAGTGTATTGAACAGCTAGGTCATTTCCAAATAAATTAAGCTTAGTGTTTCACAGGACACCCGGACATGAATGCAGAGACCAGCACGGATGCATGGACACCAACCTTGGTAACTGGACAACCAATGGGAAATTACTGTCTGACTCAGGAGAGAGAAAGAAACCCGAACAGATGGAATGAAATGAACAGAAACACAAACTTTGCAACTCACACCCTAACTCAATTACAAAAAAAAAAAAAAAAAACAACACTATAACCATTTCAGAAAAACAATAGACCTCTCCATGACCTTTGGTCGGGTGAGGAGTTCTAGCACACGACAAAATAAGCCACCTTTTCCAAATCGTGAATATGTCAGTTCACACATTGACTTTTACATTGAAATGTGTAACAAATAAACTTAAAATCATTGACTCACTACATAAGCATGGAAGTATTTTAAACATAAAGTATGTTCTATAGTATTCAGGAAGCATTTTGCACATGTCTCACTGTATGAGACCCAAAACTGGAACTTAGTTGAAGAGTCAGGATAGTCTAAAAATGAATCCCTAACTAAAAGGAATACACAGGATTATTGTAGATAAAAAAGGTTAAAGAAGAGAAACTAGAAATCAGTCAATAAATGTTTTAGGGGTTAGCTTAGCCTCTTCGGGACTTTTTAAATTTTTCATGTTTGCATCTTCCAAATTTTCCATGGTGAGAATAATAGTTTCATATCAGTTTCAAAATCAGTCTCACACTAAAGACAGAAAGACTGGAATAAGATATAAGAAATGCTTGGGGGGAAACAAATGCTTGAACTAAAGGTGGTACTGATGATATTATTTGCAGGGCAGCCAAGGAGTCACAGATGTAGAGAACAGACTTATGGACATGGGCAGGGGGGAGGAAGGAGAGGGTGAGATGAATGCAGAGTAACATGAAAATATATTACCATACGTAAAAACAGATGCCAATGAAATTTGCTGTATGACTCAGGGGACTCAAAGAGGGGCTCTGCAACAAGCTAGGGGTGGAGTGGGGAGGGAAATGGGAGAGAGGTTCAGGAGGGAGGAAACATATGTATACCTGTGGCTCATTCATGCTGATGTTTGGCAACAAAATTCTGTAAGCAACTATCATCAATTGAAAGAAAAAGTCATGTTTGGACTTACCAAACAAGGTCTTGTGTACTTCTAGCATGGCCTTCTGTTTCCTGCTGCCACCCTTAACTCATTCTTCCATATCATTAAACAGACTAGTCAAGTTTTTGCCAAACATATCTTGAGCTCCTGCATTATGCTGATCCACTGCCTTCTCACGATCCAGTTTAGAATGGACACCAAAGAAACTTTTTGTCGTGTCTTCAAGTATTTGAGGCCACACTATGTGACTTTTAAAAATAAATGTGGATAAGACGGACATGACCAAAGCAATCTAATGACAATATCTGTGCTTCATTAAAGACTTCTGCAGAGAACTAGTAAATTTTATATATAGTATCAGAAGAATTTTTTAAATGCATGCCAACGATTATTTCTCCTCCGCTAGCCATCTGGACAAGGAAAACTGAGTTTACCAATCAATGCCCATAGTTATGCTCCCTCACTGATTTTTACCCAATATTACTCAGGCAGGAGACCCTGGTTCAGTTCCTGGGTCAGGAAGATCCGCTGGAGAAGGGATAGGCTACCCACTCCAGTAGTAGTGGGCTTTCCTTGTGGCTCAGTTGGTAAAGAATCATTCCTCTTTCACAAGAGTAGCTCAACTCCTCTCAAAGCAAATACAGGATGGTAATAACTATGCAGGACAAAGCTGATTCTGTATATTTATAGTACTCACTCATGAGCTTGACAGAGGTACTAGAACTGTTACCACATTTCTTTTTCTAAGTAATATCCGCATGTGCAGGTGAAAGTGGCTCAGTTCGTGCCTGACTCTTTGCGGCCCCAAGGACTATAGAGTCCGTGGAATATCTTAGGCCAGAATACTGGAGTGGGTAGGCTATCCCTTCTCCAGGGAATCTTCCCGACCCAAGACTGAAAGCAGGGTCTTCTGCGTTGCAGGCAGATTCTTTACCAACTGAGCTAGTAGGGCTTCCCTGGTGGCTCAGTTGCTAAAGAATATCTGCATAACTGTCTATCGATTGGGCATTAGCAATCTGTCTGTGAGCAGGGCCGGTCATAAGCAGCTTCTGTGAGAAAACAGAAGCATGTCTGTCTGACTTGCTTCTCCGCGGAGCTTTCACTGTTCTTGCGCTAGTGCACATGCCAAGTATTAGGTTCGGTTTCTAAGTGAGAAACTAATGGCTACATTCACAGCTGGCCACTGAGGTACTTAATGGGAGAGGCGAACCCAGCTCTGCCAAGCAGTAGCCAACATGAAATCAGCTATTGTCATTGTAGCCAAGTTCCTTGAATTTGTAGTGTTATTTGCTGTGTTCTTCAAGAAGATGCCTTCGCCCTGCCAGTAAGACATATTTCCATAACACATAGCCATGCACTCAATCGATGTGCATCCTCCAGTAAAGCCCAGCCCCGATGTCTTAGAGGAGCCTCTCTGGCCATTGTCATAAGCCAGTCTAATTTTGTGTGAGACCGTGAAACTCAGTGTCTTTATTACGCTTGTGCTTCTGACGGGAGGTCTGAGAAGGCACTTCTGAAGGTTTATTCCTACCAGTCGTTGTCATATTTATCGAGGCTTTATTTTATATTTTTTCTTATTTTTTACTTCTACCAGTTTCTTGCTACCAACCCGTCCCCCTCCACCCTCGTGCACACACGATCAGTCATGGAATCCCGTGGACTTCAGCCTGCCAGACTCCTCTGTCCATGGATTTTCCAGGCAAGAATATTGGAGGGGTTTGCCATTTCCTTCTCCATGTATGGAGTCTTTAAATATTCCGTCACTGAGGTGTTGCTTCTCCACTTGTACATGCCCTTCCTCCCTAATTGCAGTAGAAGTCATCCCCACTTCCCAACATGTCTGTCTTCCGACCTCTGGAGAATGTGTTGCTTGAGCTCACCACAGCGTCAGGATATTCTAGAAAGCCTTCTGATTGCAGTCTCTTCAGGAGGTTACAAGTGCTTCAAACCTCAGGATTTTACAAAGCACTTTTTACAACCTCAGCTGAAAGGGAAGTCAACACTCAGTGAAAGTCACAGGCTTCCATGGCCTGGACTTGATTATGGGTTGTGCTTTCATAATCATCGTGTTTCATATACCAACTAAGATGTCACTGAGAATTTTTTTCTTTCTCATCGTTCTCTCTTTCATGTTTATTTAGATATATTATGGGTTTTCCTATATACCTTGCGTTAGGGATGAGGGTCTTAAGTCAGTAGAACTTACTGCAACTGACTTCCAGTTAGCTGTGTTAGGACAGGAAAAAGAATGACCAGCTGCTGGATTCTTAAGATTATGTACGAAAACATTTTTCGTTTTCCTGTGTGCAGTCATCCAATTCTAACCTTGTTAAGTAGGCATTCAGAAAAATCACAAAACCGCCTAACTACTAGGCGGTCTCCCATGCAAGTACTGACCAGGCCGGGCCCTACTCAATTTCCCTGATCAGAGGAGATAGGGCACGTTCAGGGTGCTATGGCCTTAGACCGAGGCGGCTGTCAGGTGCCCCAAGAGCTCCGCGTTGCGCCTCCCTTGCGTTCTGACCTGCCCTTCGGGCCTGGGGCCACAGCTCTCGAGCTGGCGCGCGCTGCTCTTGAGCCGCACGACCGGCGACTGGACTCCGACCAACCAGGGCCGGCAGCTCGGGGGCCAGCGGAGGGCGCCACGGCCCCGCACACCGCCAGCCCCGGCCAGCACCCGTCTGATCCGGCAGGGGCCTGGCGTGCCTGCGGGACCTGGGGTAGAGCAGCGAGGACGTCTCGGTGCCCCCTCACCCCCTGTCCCCCACCATCCCGTTCGCTGCTCAGGGTGACGTGGCTCCGGACGAGCGGGGCTTCGGCCCGGGGCCGCGGTCCCCGGAGCCTCCTGCGGGCTTAGAGGCAGCCCAGCCGGGGTCCCAGGCGCACATCCTGCCCGCTGCGCAAACCCCCTGGAGCGCCTCAGCCCCGCCTTTTCGCCCTACCGAGACCCGCCCTGCCCCCACTCTGCCGGCCCAGCACAAGTCTTTCCTGAGAGAGCAGACGAGCGAAAGCCAGGCACACGGACAGGCACTCGCACGCACCCACGCCAGGTGAGACAGAGGCAGAAAGAGACGAGGGTTCAGAGAGAGACTCGAAGACAGCTTGTGGGCAGGGGGCGCCTCGGGCAGCATGCCGGGCAGCTGCAGAGGCCACCCGGCCCTGAGCAGCGAATGCGATGGGGGCAGGGGGAAGCCGCTGAGTAGGGGCGGGCCTGGAGAGGCCCAGGGTGCCAGGGCACCTGAGATCTCCTCGCTCCGCGCCCCGCCCCCGTCCTCCCAACCCCCTGCACGCACGCCACGCCGGGGCGCTCTGACACTAGCTTCTCCGGAGTTTGGTCACCTGAATTTCTATCCTTGTGCTCAATTGAGTGATGACAGTGTATTGAACAGCTAGGTCATTTCCAAATAAATTAAGCTTAGTGTTTCACAGGACACCCGGACATGAATGCAGAGACCAGCACGGATGCATGGACACCAACCTTGGTAACTGGACAACCAATGGGAAATTACTGTCTGACTCAGGAGAGAGAAAGAAACCCGAACAGATGGAATGAAATGAACAGAAACACAAACTTTGCAACTCACACCCTAACTCAATTACAAAAAAAAAAAAAAAAACAACACTATAACCATTTCAGAAAAACAATAGACCTCTCCATGACCTTTGGTCGGGTGAGGAGTTCTAGCACACGACAAAATAAGCCACCTTTTCCAAATCGTGAATATGTCAGTTCACACATTGACTTTTACATTGAAATGTGTAACAAATAAACTTAAAATCATTGACTCACTACATAAGCATGGAAGTATTTTAAACATAAAGTATGTTCTATAGTATTCAGGAAGCATTTTGCACATGTCTCACTGTATGAGACCCAAAACTGGAACTTAGTTGAAGAGTCAGGATAGTCTAAAAATGAATCCCTAACTAAAAGGAATACACAGGATTATTGTAGATAAAAAAGGTTAAAGAAGAGAAACTAGAAATCAGTCAATAAATGTTTTAGGGGTTAGCTTAGAGTGACTAGCCTCTTCGGGACTTTTTAAATTTTTCATGTTTGCATCTTCCAAATTTTCCATGGTGAGAATAATACTTTCATATCAGTTTCAAAATCAGTCTCACACTAAAGACAGAAAGACTGGAATAAGATATAAGAAATGCTTGGGGGGAAACAAATGCTTGAACTAAAGGTGGTACTGATGATATTATTTGCAGGGCAGCCAAGGAGTCACAGATGTAGAGAACAGACTTATGGACATGGGCAGGGGGGAGGAAGGAGAGGGTGAGATGAATGCAGAGTAACATGAAAATATATTACCATACGTAAAAACAGATGCCAATGAAATTTGCTGTATGACTCAGGGGACTCAAAGAGGGGCTCTGCAACAAGCTAGGGGTGGAGTGGGGAGGGAAATGGGAGAGAGGTTCAGGAGGGAGGAAACATATGTATACCTGTGGCTCATTCATGCTGATGTTTGGCAACAAAATTCTGTAAGCAACTATCATCAATTGAAAGAAAAAGTCATGTTTGGACTTACCAAACAAGGTCTTGTGTACTTCTAGCATGGCCTTCTGTTTCCTGCTGCCACCCTTAACTCATTCTTCCATATCATTAAACAGACTAGTCAGGTTTTTGCCAAACATATCTTGAGCTCCTGCATTATGCTGATCCACTGCCTTCTCACGATCCAGTTTAGAATGGACACCAAAGAAACTTTTTGTCGTGTCTTCAAGTATTTGAGGCCACACTATGTGACTTTTAAAAATAAATGTGGATAAGACGGACA
Source organism: Muntiacus reevesi (assembly GCF_963930625.1). Classification (NCBI taxonomy): domain Eukaryota; kingdom Metazoa; phylum Chordata; class Mammalia; order Artiodactyla; family Cervidae; genus Muntiacus; species Muntiacus reevesi. The sequence goes on along the minus strand of NW_027077825.1, from coordinate 366,424 downwards.
TGACCAAAGCAATCTAATGACAATATCTGTGCTTCATTAAAGACTTCTGCAGAGAACTAGTAAATTTTATATATAGTATCAGAAGAATTTTTTAAATGCATGCCAACGATTATTTCTCCTCCGCTAGCCATCTGGACAAGGAAAACTGAGTTTACCAATCAATGCCCATAGTTATGCTCCCTCACTGATTTTTACCCAATATTACTCAGGCAGGAGACCCTGGTTCAGTTCCTGGGTCAGGAAGATCCGCTGGAGAAGGGATAGGCTACCCACTCCAGTAGTAGTGGGCTTTCCTTGTGGCTCAGTTGGTAAAGAATCATTCCTCTTTCACAAGAGTAGCTCAACTCCTCTCAAAGCAAATACAGGATGGTAATAACTATGCAGGACAAAGCTGATTCTGTATATTTATAGTACTCACTCATGAGCTTGACAGAGGTACTAGAACTGTTACCACATTTCTTTTTCTAAGTAATATCCGCATGTGCAGGTGAAAGTGGCTCAGTTCGTGCCTGACTCTTTGCGGCCCCAAGGACTATAGAGTCCGTGGAATATCTTAGGCCAGAATACTGGAGTGGGTAGGCTATCCCTTCTCCAGGGAATCTTCCCGACCCAAGACTGAAAGCAGGGTCTTCTGCGTTGCAGGCAGATTCTTTACCAACTGAGCTAGTAGGGCTTCCCTGGTGGCTCAGTTGCTAAAGAATATCTGCATAACTGTCTATCGATTGGGCATTAGCAATCTGTCTGTGAGCAGGGCCGGTCATAAGCAGCTTCTGTGAGAAAACAGAAGCATGTCTGTCTGACTTGCTTCTCCGCGGAGCTTTCACTGTTCTTGCGCTAGTGCACATGCCAAGTATTAGGTTCGGTTTCTAAGTGAGAAACTAATGGCTACATTCACAGCTGGCCACTGAGGTACTTAATGGGAGAGGCGAACCCAGCTCTGCCAAGCAGCAGCCAACATGAAATCAGCTATTGTCATTGTAGCCAAGTTCCTTGAATTTGTAGTGTTATTTGCTGTGTTCTTCAAGAAGATGCCTTCGCCCTGCCAGTAAGACATATTTCCATAACACATAGCCATGCACTCAATCGATGTGCATCCTCCAGTAAAGCCCAGCCCCGATGTCTTAGAGGAGCCTCTCTGGCCATTGTCATAAGCCAGTCTAATTTTGTGTGAGACCGTGAAACTCAGTGTCTTTATTACGCTTGTGCTTCTGACGGGAGGTCTGAGAAGGCACTTCTGAAGGTTTATTCCTACCAGTCGTTGTCATATTTATCGAGGCTTTATTTTATATTTTTTCTTATTTTTTACTTCTACCAGTTTCTTGCTACCAACCCGTCCCCCTCCACCCTCGTGCACACACGATCAGTCATGGAATCCCGTGGACTTCAGCCCGCCAGACTCCTCTGTCCATGGATTTTCCAGGCAAGAATATTGGAGGGGTTTGCCATTTCCTTCTCCATGTATGGAGTCTTTAAATATTCCGTCACTGAGGTGTTGCTTCTCCACTTGTACATGCCCTTCCTCCCTAATTGCAGTAGAAGTCATCCCCACTTCCCAACATGTCTGTCTTCCGACCTCTGGAGAATGTGTTGCTTGAGCTCACCACAGCGTCAGGATATTCTAGAAAGCCTTCTGATTGCAGTCTCTTCAGGAGGTTACAAGTGCTTCAAACCTCAGGAATTTACAAAGCACTTTTTACAACCTCAGCTGAAAGGGAAGTCAACACTCAGTGAAAGTCACAGGCTTCCATGGCCTGGACTTGATTATGGGTTGTGCTTTCATAATCATCGTGTTTCATATACCAACTAAGATGTCACTGAGAATTTTTTTCTTTCTCATCGTTCTCTCTTTCATGTTTATTTAGATATATTATGGGTTTTCCTATATACCTTGCGTTAGGGATGAGGGTCTTAAGTCAGTAGAACTTACTGCAACTGACTTCCAGTTAGCTGTGTTAGGACAGGAAAAAGAATGACCAGCTGCTGGATTCTTAAGATTATGTACGAAAACATTTTTCGTTTTCCTGTGTGCAGTCATCCAATTCTAACTTTGTGAAGTAGGCATTCAGAAAAATCACAAAACCGCCTAACTACTAGGCGGTCTCCCATGCAAGTACTGACCAGGCCGGGCCCTACTCAATTTCCCTGATCAGAGGAGATAGGGCACGTTCAGGGTGCTATGGCCTTAGACCGAGGCGGCTGTCAGGTGCCCCAAGAGCTCCGCGTTGCGCCTCCCTTGCGTTCTGACCTGCCCTTCGGGCCTGGGGCCACAGCTCTCGAGCTGGCGCGCGCTGCTCTTGAGCCGCACGACCGGCGACTGGACTCCGACCAACCAGGGCCGGCAGCTCGGGGGCCAGCGGAGGGCGCCACGGCCCCGCACACCGCCAGCCCCGGCCAGCACCCGTCTGGTCCGGCAGGGGCCTGGCGTGCCTGCGGGACCTGGGGTGGGGGGAGGGGGGGTGGGTAGAGCAGCGAGGACGTCTCGGTGCCCCCTCACCCCCTGTCCCCCACCATCCCGTTCGCTGCTCAGGGTGACGTGGCTCCGGACGAGCGGGGCTTCGGCCCGGGGCCGCGGTCCCCGGAGCCTCCTGCGGGCTTAGAGGCAGCCCAGCCGGGGTCCCAGGCGCACATCCTGCCCGCTGCGCAAACCCCCTGGAGCGCCTCAGCCCCGCCTTTTCGCCCTACCGAGACCCGCCCTGCCCCCACTCTGCCGGCCCAGCACAAGTCTTTCCTGAGAGAGCAGACGAGCGAAAGCCAGGCACACGGACAGGCACTCGCACGCACCCACGCCAGGTGAGACAGAGGCAGAAAGAGACGAGGGTTCAGAGAGAGACTCGAAGACAGCTTGTGGGCAGGGGGCGCCTCGGGCAGCATGCCGGGCAGCTGCAGAGGCCACCCGGCCCTGAGCAGCGAATGCGATGGGGGCAGGGGGAAGCCGCTGAGTAGGGGCGGGCCTGGAGAGGCCCAGGGTGCCAGGGCACCTGAGATCTCCTCGCTCCGCGCCCCGCCCCCGTCCTCCCAACCCCCTGCACGCACGCCACGCCGGGGCGCTCTGACACTAGCTTCTCCGGAGTTTGGTCACCTGAATTTCTATCCTTGTGCTCAATTGAGTGATGACAGTGTATTGAACAGCTAGGTCATTTCCAAATAAATTAAGCTTAGTGTTTCACAGGACACCCGGACATGAATGCAGAGACCAGCACGGATGCATGGACACCAACCTTGGTAACTGGACAACCAATGGGAAATTACTGTCTGACTCAGGAGAGAGAAAGAAACCCGAACAGATGGAATGAAATGAACAGAAACACAAACTTTGCAACTCACACCCTAACTCAATTACAAAAAAAAAAAAAAAAAACAACACTATAACCATTTCAGAAAAACAATAGACCTCTCCATGACCTTTGGTCGGGTGAGGAGTTCTAGCACACGACAAAATAAGCCACCTTTTCCAAATCGTGAATATGTCAGTTCACACATTGACTTTTACATTGAAATGTGTAACAAATAAACTTAAAATCATTGACTCACTACATAAGCATGGAAGTATTTTAAACATAAAGTATGTTCTATAGTATTCAGGAAGCATTTTGCACATGTCTCACTGTATGAGACCCAAAACTGGAACTTAGTTGAAGAGTCAGGATAGTCTAAAAATGAATCCCTAACTAAAAGGAATACACAGGATTATTGTAGATAAAAAAGGTTAAAGAAGAGAAACTAGAAATCAGTCAATAAATGTTTTAGGGGTTAGCTTAGCCTCTTCGGGACTTTTTAAATTTTTCATGTTTGCATCTTCCAAATTTTCCATGGTGAGAATAATAGTTTCATATCAGTTTCAAAATCAGTCTCACACTAAAGACAGAAAGACTGGAATAAGATATAAGAAATGCTTGGGGGGAAACAAATGCTTGAACTAAAGGTGGTACTGATGATATTATTTGCAGGGCAGCCAAGGAGTCACAGATGTAGAGAACAGACTTATGGACATGGGCAGGGGGGAGGAAGGAGAGGGTGAGATGAATGCAGAGTAACATGAAAATATATTACCATACGTAAAAACAGATGCCAATGAAATTTGCTGTATGACTCAGGGGACTCAAAGAGGGGCTCTGCAACAAGCTAGGGGTGGAGTGGGGAGGGAAATGGGAGAGAGGTTCAGGAGGGAGGAAACATATGTATACCTGTGGCTCATTCATGCTGATGTTTGGCAACAAAATTCTGTAAGCAACTATCATCAATTGAAAGAAAAAGTCATGTTTGGACTTACCAAACAAGGTCTTGTGTACTTCTAGCATGGCCTTCTGTTTCCTGCTGCCACCCTTAACTCATTCTTCCATATCATTAAACAGACTAGTCAAGTTTTTGCCAAACATATCTTGAGCTCCTGCATTATGCTGATCCACTGCCTTCTCACGATCCAGTTTAGAATGGACACCAAAGAAACTTTTTGTCGTGTCTTCAAGTATTTGAGGCCACACTATGTGACTTTTAAAAATAAATGTGGATAAGACGGACATGACCAAAGCAATCTAATGACAATATCTGTGCTTCATTAAAGACTTCTGCAGAGAACTAGTAAATTTTATATATAGTATCAGAAGAATTTTTTAAATGCATGCCAACGATTATTTCTCCTCCGCTAGCCATCTGGACAAGGAAAACTGAGTTTACCAATCAATGCCCATAGTTATGCTCCCTCACTGATTTTTACCCAATATTACTCAGGCAGGAGACCCTGGTTCAGTTCCTGGGTCAGGAAGATCCGCTGGAGAAGGGATAGGCTACCCACTCCAGTAGTAGTGGGCTTTCCTTGTGGCTCAGTTGGTAAAGAATCATTCCTCTTTCACAAGAGTAGCTCAACTCCTCTCAAAGCAAATACAGGATGGTAATAACTATGCAGGACAAAGCTGATTCTGTATATTTATAGTACTCACTCATGAGCTTGACAGAGGTACTAGAACTGTTACCACATTTCTTTTTCTAAGTAATATCCGCATGTGCAGGTGAAAGTGGCTCAGTTCGTGCCTGACTCTTTGCGGCCCCAAGGACTATAGAGTCCGTGGAATATCTTAGGCCAGAATACTGGAGTGGGTAGGCTATCCCTTCTCCAGGGAATCTTCCCGACCCAAGACTGAAAGCAGGGTCTTCTGCGTTGCAGGCAGATTCTTTACCAACTGAGCTAGTAGGGCTTCCCTGGTGGCTCAGTTGCTAAAGAATATCTGCATAACTGTCTATCGATTGGGCATTAGCAATCTGTCTGTGAGCAGGGCCGGTCATAAGCAGCTTCTGTGAGAAAACAGAAGCATGTCTGTCTGACTTGCTTCTCCGCGGAGCTTTCACTGTTCTTGCGCTAGTGCACATGCCAAGTATTAGGTTCGGTTTCTAAGTGAGAAACTAATGGCTACATTCACAGCTGGCCACTGAGGTACTTAATGGGAGAGGCGAACCCAGCTCTGCCAAGCAGTAGCCAACATGAAATCAGCTATTGTCATTGTAGCCAAGTTCCTTGAATTTGTAGTGTTATTTGCTGTGTTCTTCAAGAAGATGCCTTCGCCCTGCCAGTAAGACATATTTCCATAACACATAGCCATGCACTCAATCGATGTGCATCCTCCAGTAAAGCCCAGCCCCGATGTCTTAGAGGAGCCTCTCTGGCCATTGTCATAAGCCAGTCTAATTTTGTGTGAGACCGTGAAACTCAGTGTCTTTATTACGCTTGTGCTTCTGACGGGAGGTCTGAGAAGGCACTTCTGAAGGTTTATTCCTACCAGTCGTTGTCATATTTATCGAGGCTTTATTTTATATTTTTTCTTATTTTTTACTTCTACCAGTTTCTTGCTACCAACCCGTCCCCCTCCACCCTCGTGCACACACGATCAGTCATGGAATCCCGTGGACTTCAGCCTGCCAGACTCCTCTGTCCATGGATTTTCCAGGCAAGAATATTGGAGGGGTTTGCCATTTCCTTCTCCATGTATGGAGTCTTTAAATATTCCGTCACTGAGGTGTTGCTTCTCCACTTGTACATGCCCTTCCTCCCTAATTGCAGTAGAAGTCATCCCCACTTCCCAACATGTCTGTCTTCCGACCTCTGGAGAATGTGTTGCTTGAGCTCACCACAGCGTCAGGATATTCTAGAAAGCCTTCTGATTGCAGTCTCTTCAGGAGGTTACAAGTGCTTCAAACCTCAGGATTTTACAAAGCACTTTTTACAACCTCAGCTGAAAGGGAAGTCAACACTCAGTGAAAGTCACAGGCTTCCATGGCCTGGACTTGATTATGGGTTGTGCTTTCATAATCATCGTGTTTCATATACCAACTAAGATGTCACTGAGAATTTTTTTCTTTCTCATCGTTCTCTCTTTCATGTTTATTTAGATATATTATGGGTTTTCCTATATACCTTGCGTTAGGGATGAGGGTCTTAAGTCAGTAGAACTTACTGCAACTGACTTCCAGTTAGCTGTGTTAGGACAGGAAAAAGAATGACCAGCTGCTGGATTCTTAAGATTATGTACGAAAACATTTTTCGTTTTCCTGTGTGCAGTCATCCAATTCTAACCTTGTTAAGTAGGCATTCAGAAAAATCACAAAACCGCCTAACTACTAGGCGGTCTCCCATGCAAGTACTGACCAGGCCGGGCCCTACTCAATTTCCCTGATCAGAGGAGATAGGGCACGTTCAGGGTGCTATGGCCTTAGACCGAGGCGGCTGTCAGGTGCCCCAAGAGCTCCGCGTTGCGCCTCCCTTGCGTTCTGACCTGCCCTTCGGGCCTGGGGCCACAGCTCTCGAGCTGGCGCGCGCTGCTCTTGAGCCGCACGACCGGCGACTGGACTCCGACCAACCAGGGCCGGCAGCTCGGGGGCCAGCGGAGGGCGCCACGGCCCCGCACACCGCCAGCCCCGGCCAGCACCCGTCTGATCCGGCAGGGGCCTGGCGTGCCTGCGGGACCTGGGGTAGAGCAGCGAGGACGTCTCGGTGCCCCCTCACCCCCTGTCCCCCACCATCCCGTTCGCTGCTCAGGGTGACGTGGCTCCGGACGAGCGGGGCTTCGGCCCGGGGCCGCGGTCCCCGGAGCCTCCTGCGGGCTTAGAGGCAGCCCAGCCGGGGTCCCAGGCGCACATCCTGCCCGCTGCGCAAACCCCCTGGAGCGCCTCAGCCCCGCCTTTTCGCCCTACCGAGACCCGCCCTGCCCCCACTCTGCCGGCCCAGCACAAGTCTTTCCTGAGAGAGCAGACGAGCGAAAGCCAGGCACACGGACAGGCACTCGCACGCACCCACGCCAGGTGAGACAGAGGCAGAAAGAGACGAGGGTTCAGAGAGAGACTCGAAGACAGCTTGTGGGCAGGGGGCGCCTCGGGCAGCATGCCGGGCAGCTGCAGAGGCCACCCGGCCCTGAGCAGCGAATGCGATGGGGGCAGGGGGAAGCCGCTGAGTAGGGGCGGGCCTGGAGAGGCCCAGGGTGCCAGGGCACCTGAGATCTCCTCGCTCCGCGCCCCGCCCCCGTCCTCCCAACCCCCTGCACGCACGCCACGCCGGGGCGCTCTGACACTAGCTTCTCCGGAGTTTGGTCACCTGAATTTCTATCCTTGTGCTCAATTGAGTGATGACAGTGTATTGAACAGCTAGGTCATTTCCAAATAAATTAAGCTTAGTGTTTCACAGGACACCCGGACATGAATGCAGAGACCAGCACGGATGCATGGACACCAACCTTGGTAACTGGACAACCAATGGGAAATTACTGTCTGACTCAGGAGAGAGAAAGAAACCCGAACAGATGGAATGAAATGAACAGAAACACAAACTTTGCAACTCACACCCTAACTCAATTACAAAAAAAAAAAAAAAAAAAAAAACAACAACACTATAACCATTTCAGAAAAACAATAGACCTCTCCATGACCTTTGGTCGGGTGAGGAGTTCTAGCACACGACAAAATAAGCCACCTTTTCCAAATCGTGAATATGTCAGTTCACACATTGACTTTTACATTGAAATGTGTAACAAATAAACTTAAAATCATTGACTCACTACATAAGCATGGAAGTATTTTAAACATAAAGTATGTTCTATAGTATTCAGGAAGCATTTTGCACATGTCTCACTGTATGAGACCCAAAACTGGAACTTAGTTGAAGAGTCAGGATAGTCTAAAAATGAATCCCTAACTAAAAGGAATACACAGGATTATTGTAGATAAAAAAGGTTAAAGAAGAGAAACTAGAAATCAGTCAATAAATGTTTTAGGGGTTAGCTTAGAGTGACTAGCCTCTTCGGGACTTTTTAAATTTTTCATGTTTGCATCTTCCAAATTTTCCATGGTGAGAATAATAGTTTCATATCAGTTTCAAAATCAGTCTCACACTAAAGACAGAAAGACTGGAATAAGATATAAGAAATGCTTGGGGGGAAACAAATGCTTGAACTAAAGGTGGTACTGATGATATTATTTGCAGGGCAGCCAAGGAGTCACAGATGTAGAGAACAGACTTATGGACATGGGCAGGGGGGAGGAAGGAGAGGGTGAGATGAATGCAGAGTAACATGAAAATATATTACCATACGTAAAAACAGATGCCAATGAAATTTGCTGTATGACTCAGGGGACTCAAAGAGGGGCTCTGCAACAAGCTAGGGGTGGAGTGGGGAGGGAAATGGGAGAGAGGTTCAGGAGGGAGGAAACATATGTATACCTGTGGCTCATTCATGCTGATGTTTGGCAACAAAATTCTGTAAGCAACTATCATCAATTGAAAGAAAAAGTCATGTTTGGACTTACCAAACAAGGTCTTGTGTACTTCTAGCATGGCCTTCTGTTTCCTGCTGCCACCCTTAACTCATTCTTCCATATCATTAAACAGACTAGTCAGGTTTTTGCCAAACATATCTTGAGCTCCTGCATTATGCTGATCCACTGCCTTCTCACGATCCAGTTTAGAATGGACACCAAAGAAACTTTTTGTCGTGTCTTCAAGTATTTGAGGCCACACTATGTGACTTTTAAAAATAAATGTGGATAAGACGGACATGACCAAAGCAATCTAATGACAATATCTGTGCTTCATTAAAGACTTCTGCAGAGAACTAGTAAATTTTATATATAGTATCAGAAGAATTTTTTAAATGCATGCCAACGATTATTTCTCCTCCGCTAGCCATCTGGACAAGGAAAACTGAGTTTACCAATCAATGCCCATAGTTATGCTCCCTCACTGATTTTTACCCAATATTACTCAGGCAGGAGACCCTGGTTCAGTTCCTGGGTCAGGAAGATCCGCTGGAGAAGGGATAGGCTACCCACTCCAGTAGTAGTGGGCTTTCCTTGTGGCTCAGTTGGTAAAGAATCATTCCTCTTTCACAAGAGTAGCTCAACTCCTCTCAAAGCAAATACAGGATGGTAATAACTATGCAGGACAAAGCTGATTCTGTATATTTATAGTACTCACTCATGAGCTTGACAGAGGTACTAGAACTGTTACCACATTTCTTTTTCTAAGTAATATCCGCATGTGCAGGTGAAAGTGGCTCAGTTCGTGCCTGACTCTTTGCGGCCCCAAGGACTATAGAGTCCGTGGAATATCTTAGGCCAGAATACTGGAGTGGGTAGGCTATCCCTTCTCCAGGGAATCTTCCCGACCCAAGACTGAAAGCAGGGTCTTCTGCGTTGCAGGCAGATTCTTTACCAACTGAGCTAGTAGGGCTTCCCTGGTGGCTCAGTTGCTAAAGAATATCTGCATAACTGTCTATCGATTGGGCATTAGCAATCTGTCTGTGAGCAGGGCCGGTCATAAGCAGCTTCTGTGAGAAAACAGAAGCATGTCTGTCTGACTTGCTTCTCCGCGGAGCTTTCACTGTTCTTGCGCTAGTGCACATGCCAAGTATTAGGTTCGGTTTCTAAGTGAGAAACTAATGGCTACATTCACAGCTGGCCACTGAGGTACTTAATGGGAGAGGCGAACCCAGCTCTGCCAAGCAGCAGCCAACATGAAATCAGCTATTGTCATTGTAGCCAAGTTCCTTGAATTTGTAGTGTTATTTGCTGTGTTCTTCAAGAAGATGCCTTCGCCCTGCCAGTAAGACATATTTCCATAACACATAGCCATGCACTCAATCGATGTGCATCCTCCAGTAAAGCCCAGCCCCGATGTCTTAGAGGAGCCTCTCTGGCCATTGTCATAAGCCAGTCTAATTTTGTGTGAGACCGTGAAACTCAGTGTCTTTATTACGCTTGTGCTTCTGACGGGAGGTCTGAGAAGGCACTTCTGAAGGTTTATTCCTACCAGTCGTTGTCATATTTATCGAGGCTTTATTTTATATTTTTTCTTATTTTTTACTTCTACCAGTTTCTTGCTACCAACCCGTCCCCCTCCACCCTCGTGCACACACGATCAGTCATGGAATCCCGTGGACTTCAGCCCGCCAGACTCCTCTGTCCATGGATTTTCCAGGCAAGAATATTGGAGGGGTTTGCCATTTCCTTCTCCATGTATGGAGTCTTTAAATATTCCGTCACTGAGGTGTTGCTTCTCCACTTGTACATGCCCTTCCTCCCTAATTGCAGTAGAAGTCATCCCCACTTCCCAACATGTCTGTCTTCCGACCTCTGGAGAATGTGTTGCTTGAGCTCACCACAGCGTCAGGATATTCTAGAAAGCCTTCTGATTGCAGTCTCTTCAGGAGGTTACAAGTGCTTCAAACCTCAGGATTTTACAAAGCACTTTTTACAACCTCAGCTGAAAGGGAAGTCAACACTCAGTGAAAGTCACAGGCTTCCATGGCCTGGACTTGATTATGGGTTGTGCTTTCATAATCATCGTGTTTCATATACCAACTAAGATGTCACTGAGAATTTTTTTCTTTCTCATCGTTCTCTCTTTCATGTTTATTTAGATATATTATGGGTTTTCCTATATACCTTGCGTTAGGGATGAGGGTCTTAAGTCAGTAGAACTTACTGCAACTGACTTCCAGTTAGCTGTGTTAGGACAGGAAAAAGAATGACCAGCTGCTGGATTCTTAAGATTATGTACGAAAACATTTTTCGTTTTCCTGTGTGCAGTCATCCAATTCTAACTTTGTGAAGTAGGCATTCAGAAAAATCACAAAACCGCCTAACTACTAGGCGGTCTCCCATGCAAGTACTGACCAGGCCGGGCCCTACTCAATTTCCCTGATCAGAGGAGATAGGGCACGTTCAGGGTGCTATGGCCTTAGACCGAGGCGGCTGTCAGGTGCCCCAAGAGCTCCGCGTTGCGCCTCCCTTGCGTTCTGACCTGCCCTTCGGGCCTGGGGCCACAGCTCTCGAGCTGGCGCGCGCTGCTCTTGAGCCGCACGACCGGCGACTGGACTCCGACCAACCAGGGCCGGCAGCTCGGGGGCCAGCGGAGGGCGCCACGGCCCCGCACACCGCCAGCCCCGGCCAGCACCCGTCTGGTCCGGCAGGGGCCTGGCGTGCCTGCGGGACCTGGGGTGGGGGGAGGGGGGGGTGGGTAGAGCAGCGAGGACGTCTCGGTGCCCCCTCACCCCCTGTCCCCCACCATCCCGTTCGCTGCTCAGGGTGACGTGGCTCCGGACGAGCGGGGCTTCGGCCCGGGGCCGCGGTCCCCGGAGCCTCCTGCGGGCTTAGAGGCAGCCCAGCCGGGGTCCCAGGCGCACATCCTGCCCGCTGCGCAAACCCCCTGGAGCGCCTCAGCCCCGCCTTTTCGCCCTACCGAGACCCGCCCTGCCCCCACTCTGCCGGCCCAGCACAAGTCTTTCCTGAGAGAGCAGACGAGCGAAAGCCAGGCACACGGACAGGCACTCGCACGCACCCACGCCAGGTGAGACAGAGGCAGAAAGAGACGAGGGTTCAGAGAGAGACTCGAAGACAGCTTGTGGGCAGGGGGCGCCTCGGGCAGCATGCCGGGCAGCTGCAGAGGCCACCCGGCCCTGAGCAGCGAATGCGATGGGGGCAGGGGGAAGCCGCTGAGTAGGGGCGGGCCTGGAGAGGCCCAGGGTGCCAGGGCACCTGAGATCTCCTCGCTCCGCGCCCCGCCCCCGTCCTCCCAACCCCCTGCACGCACGCCACGCCGGGGCGCTCTGACACTAGCTTCTCCGGAGTTTGGTCACCTGAATTTCTATCCTTGTGCTCAATTGAGTGATGACAGTGTATTGAACAGCTAGGTCATTTCCAAATAAATTAAGCTTAGTGTTTCACAGGACACCCGGACATGAATGCAGAGACCAGCACGGATGCATGGACACCAACCTTGGTAACTGGACAACCAATGGGAAATTACTGTCTGACTCAGGAGAGAGAAAGAAACCCGAACAGATGGAATGAAATGAACAGAAACACAAACTTTGCAACTCACACCCTAACTCAATTACAAAAAAAAAAAAAACAACAACACTATAACCATTTCAGAAAAACAATAGACCTCTCCATGACCTTTGGTCGGGTGAGGAGTTCTAGCACACGACAAAATAAGCCACCTTTTCCAAATCGTGAATATGTCAGTTCACACATTGACTTTTACATTGAAATGTGTAACAAATAAACTTAAAATCATTGACTCACTACATAAGCATGGAAGTATTTTAAACATAAAGTATGTTCTATAGTATTCAGGAAGCATTTTGCACATGTCTCACTGTATGAGACCCAAAACTGGAACTTAGTTGAAGAGTCAGGATAGTCTAAAAATGAATCCCTAACTAAAAGGAATACACAGGATTATTGTAGATAAAAAAGGTTAAAGAAGAGAAACTAGAAATCAGTCAATAAATGTTTTAGGGGTTAGCTTAGCCTCTTCGGGACTTTTTAAATTTTTCATGTTTGCATCTTCCAAATTTTCCATGGTGAGAATAATAGTTTCATATCAGTTTCAAAATCAGTCTCACACTAAAGACAGAAAGACTGGAATAAGATATAAGAAATGCTTGAGGGGAAACAAATGCTTGAACTAAAGGTGGTACTGATGATATTATTTGCAGGGCAGCCAAGGAGTCACAGATGTAGAGAACAGACTTATGGACATGGGCAGGGGGGAGGAAGGAGAGGGTGAGATGAATGCAGAGTAACATGAAAATATATTACCATACGTAAAAACAGATGCCAATGAAATTTGCTGTATGACTCAGGGGACTCAAAGAGGGGCTCTGCAACAAGCTAGGGGTGGAGTGGGGAGGGAAATGGGAGAGAGGTTCAGGAGGGAGGAAACATATGTATACCTGTGGCTCATTCATGCTGATGTTTGGCAACAAAATTCTGTAAGCAACTATCATCAATTGAAAGAAAAAGTCATGTTTGGACTTACCAAACAAGGTCTTGTGTACTTCTAGCATGGCCTTCTGTTTCCTGCTGCCACCCTTAACTCATTCTTCCATATCATTAAACAGACTAGTCAAGTTTTTGCCAAACATATCTTGAGCTCCTGCATTATGCTGATCCACTGCCTTCTCACGATCCAGTTTAGAATGGACACCAAAGAAACTTTTTGTCGTGTCTTCAAGTATTTGAGGCCACACTATGTGACTTTTAAAAATAAATGTGGATAAGACGGACATGACCAAAGCAATCTAATGACAATATCTGTGCTTCATTAAAGACTTCTGCAGAGAACTAGTAAATTTTATATATAGTATCAGAAGAATTTTTTAAATGCATGCCAACGATTATTTCTCCTCCGCTAGCCATCTGGACAAGGAAAACTGAGTTTACCAATCAATGCCCATAGTTATGCTCCCTCACTGATTTTTACCCAATATTACTCAGGCAGGAGACCCTGGTTCAGTTCCTGGGTCAGGAAGATCCGCTGGAGAAGGGATAGGCTACCCACTCCAGTAGTAGTGGGCTTTCCTTGTGGCTCAGTTGGTAAAGAATCATTCCTCTTTCACAAGAGTAGCTCAACTCCTCTCAAAGCAAATACAGGATGGTAATAACTATGCAGGACAAAGCTGATTCTGTATATTTATAGTACTCACTCATGAGCTTGACAGAGGTACTAGAACTGTTACCACATTTCTTTTTCTAAGTAATATCCGCATGTGCAGGTGAAAGTGGCTCAGTTCGTGCCTGACTCTTTGCGGCCCCAAGGACTATAGAGTCCGTGGAATATCTTAGGCCAGAATACTGGAGTGGGTAGGCTATCCCTTCTCCAGGGAATCTTCCCGACCCAAGACTGAAAGCAGGGTCTTCTGCGTTGCAGGCAGATTCTTTACCAACTGAGCTAGTAGGGCTTCCCTGGTGGCTCAGTTGCTAAAGAATATCTGCATAACTGTCTATCGATTGGGCATTAGCAATCTGTCTGTGAGCAGGGCCGGTCATAAGCAGCTTCTGTGAGAAAACAGAAGCATGTCTGTCTGACTTGCTTCTCCGCGGAGCTTTCACTGTTCTTGCGCTAGTGCACATGCCAAGTATTAGGTTCGGTTTCTAAGTGAGAAACTAATGGCTACATTCACAGCTGGCCACTGAGGTACTTAATGGGAGAGGCGAACCCAGCTCTGCCAAGCAGCAGCCAACATGAAATCAGCTATTGTCATTGTAGCCAAGTTCCTTGAATTTGTAGTGTTATTTGCTGTGTTCTTCAAGAAGATGCCTTCGCCCTGCCAGTAAGACATATTTCCATAACACATAGCCATGCACTCAATCGATGTGCATCCTCCAGTAAAGCCCAGCCCCGATGTCTTAGAGGAGCCTCTCTGGCCATTGTCATAAGCCAGTCTAATTTTGTGTGAGACCGTGAAACTCAGTGTCTTTATTACGCTTGTGCTTCTGACGGGAGGTCTGAGAAGGCACTTCTGAAGGTTTATTCCTACCAGTCGTTGTCATATTTATCGAGGCTTTATTTTATATTTTTTCTTATTTTTTACTTCTACCAGTTTCTTGCTACCAACCCGTCCCCCTCCACCCTCGTGCACACACGATCAGTCATGGAATCCCGTGGACTTCAGCCCGCCAGACTCCTCTGTCCATGGATTTTCCAGGCAAGAATATTGGAGGGGTTTGCCATTTCCTTCTCCATGTATGGAGTCTTTAAATATTCCGTCACTGAGGTGTTGCTTCTCCACTTGTACATGCCCTTCCTCCCTAATTGCAGTAGAAGTCATCCCCACTTCCCAACATGTCTGTCTTCCGACCTCTGGAGAATGTGTTGCTTGAGCTCACCACAGCGTCAGGATATTCTAGAAAGCCTTCTGATTGCAGTCTCTTCAGGAGGTTACAAGTGCTTCAAACCTCAGGATTTTACAAAGCACTTTTTACAACCTCAGCTGAAAGGGAAGTCAACACTCAGTGAAAGTCACAGGCTTCCATGGCCTGGACTTGATTATGGGTTGTGCTTTCATAATCATCGTGTTTCATATACCAACTAAGATGTCACTGAGAATTTTTTTCTTTCTCATCGTTCTCTCTTTCATGTTTATTTAGATATATTATGGGTTTTCCTATATACCTTGCGTTAGGGATGAGGGTCTTAAGTCAGTAGAACTTACTGCAACTGACTTCCAGTTAGCTGTGTTAGGACAGGAAAAAGAATGACCAGCTGCTGGATTCTTAAGATTATGTACGAAAACATTTTTCGTTTTCCTGTGTGCAGTCATCCAATTCTAACTTTGTGAAGTAGGCATTCAGAAAAATCACAAAACCGCCTAACTACTAGGCGGTCTCCCATGCAAGTACTGACCAGGCCGGGCCCTACTCAATTTCCCTGATCAGAGGAGATAGGGCACGTTCAGGGTGCTATGGCCTTAGACCGAGGCGGCTGTCAGGTGCCCCAAGAGCTCCGCGTTGCGCCTCCCTTGCGTTCTGACCTGCCCTTCGGGCCTGGGGCCACAGCTCTCGAGCTGGCGCGCGCTGCTCTTGAGCCGCACGACCGGCGACTGGACTCCGACCAACCAGGGCCGGCAGCTCGGGGGCCAGCGGAGGGCGCCACGGCCCCGCACACCGCCAGCCCCGGCCAGCACCCGTCTGGTCCGGCAGGGGCCTGGCGTGCCTGCGGGACCTGGGGTGGGGGGAGGGGGGTGGGTAGAGCAGCGAGGACGTCTCGGTGCCCCCTCACCCCCTGTCCCCCACCATCCCGTTCGCTGCTCAGGGTGACGTGGCTCCGGACGAGCGGGGCTTCGGCCCGGGGCCGCGGTCCCCGGAGCCTCCTGCGGGCTTAGAGGCAGCCCAGCCGGGGTCCCAGGCGCACATCCTGCCCGCTGCGCAAACCCCCTGGAGCGCCTCAGCCCCGCCTTTTCGCCCTACCGAGACCCGCCCTGCCCCCACTCTGCCGGCCCAGCACAAGTCTTTCCTGAGAGAGCAGACGAGCGAAAGCCAGGCACACGGACAGGCACTCGCACGCACCCACGCCAGGTGAGACAGAGGCAGAAAGAGACGAGGGTTCAGAGAGAGACTCGAAGACAGCTTGTGGGCAGGGGGCGCCTCGGGCAGCATGCCGGGCAGCTGCAGAGGCCACCCGGCCCTGAGCAGCGAATGCGATGGGGGCAGGGGGAAGCCGCTGAGTAGGGGCGGGCCTGGAGAGGCCCAGGGTGCCAGGGCACCTGAGATCTCCTCGCTCCGCGCCCCGCCCCCGTCCTCCCAACCCCCTGCACGCACGCCACGCCGGGGCGCTCTGACACTAGCTTCTCCGGAGTTTGGTCACCTGAATTTCTATCCTTGTGCTCAATTGAGTGATGACAGTGTATTGAACAGCTAGGTCATTTCCAAATAAATTAAGCTTAGTGTTTCACAGGACACCCGGACATGAATGCAGAGACCAGCACGGATGCATGGACACCAACCTTGGTAACTGGACAACCAATGGGAAATTACTGTCTGACTCAGGAGAGAGAAAGAAACCCGAACAGATGGAATGAAATGAACAGAAACACAAACTTTGCAACTCACACCCTAACTCAATTACAAAAAAAAAAAAAAAAAAAAACAACACTATAACCATTTCAGAAAAACAATAGACCTCTCCATGACCTTTGGTCGGGTGAGGAGTTCTAGCACACGACAAAATAAGCCACCTTTTCCAAATCGTGAATATGTCAGTTCACACATTGACTTTTACATTGAAATGTGTAACAAATAAACTTAAAATCATTGACTCACTACATAAGCATGGAAGTATTTTAAACATAAAGTATGTTCTATAGTATTCAGGAAGCATTTTGCACATGTCTCACTGTATGAGACCCAAAACTGGAACTTAGTTGAAGAGTCAGGATAGTCTAAAAATGAATCCCTAACTAAAAGGAATACACAGGATTATTGTAGATAAAAAAGGTTAAAGAAGAGAAACTAGAAATCAGTCAATAAATGTTTTAGGGGTTAGCTTAGCCTCTTCGGGACTTTTTAAATTTTTCATGTTTGCATCTTCCAAATTTTCCATGGTGAGAATAATAGTTTCATATCAGTTTCAAAATCAGTCTCACACTAAAGACAGAAAGACTGGAATAAGATATAAGAAATGCTTGGGGGGAAACAAATGCTTGAACTAAAGGTGGTACTGATGATATTATTTGCAGGGCAGCCAAGGAGTCACAGATGTAGAGAACAGACTTATGGACATGGGCAGGGGGGAGGAAGGAGAGGGTGAGATGAATGCAGAGTAACATGAAAATATATTACCATACGTAAAAACAGATGCCAATGAAATTTGCTGTATGACTCAGGGGACTCAAAGAGGGGCTCTGCAACAAGCTAGGGGTGGAGTGGGGAGGGAAATGGGAGAGAGGTTCAGGAGGGAGGAAACATATGTATACCTGTGGCTCATTCATGCTGATGTTTGGCAACAAAATTCTGTAAGCAACTATCATCAATTGAAAGAAAAAGTCATGTTTGGACTTACCAAACAAGGTCTTGTGTACTTCTAGCATGGCCTTCTGTTTCCTGCTGCCACCCTTAACTCATTCTTCCATATCATTAAACAGACTAGTCAAGTTTTTGCCAAACATATCTTGAGCTCCTGCATTATGCTGATCCACTGCCTTCTCACGATCCAGTTTAGAATGGACACCAAAGAAACTTTTTGTCGTGTCTTCAAGTATTTGAGGCCACACTATGTGACTTTTAAAAATAAATGTGGATAAGACGGACATGACCAAAGCAATCTAATGACAATATCTGTGCTTCATTAAAGACTTCTGCAGAGAACTAGTAAATTTTATATATAGTATCAGAAGAATTTTTTAAATGCATGCCAACGATTATTTCTCCTCCGCTAGCCATCTGGACAAGGAAAACTGAGTTTACCAATCAATGCCCATAGTTATGCTCCCTCACTGATTTTTACCCAATATTACTCAGGCAGGAGACCCTGGTTCAGTTCCTGGGTCAGGAAGATCCGCTGGAGAAGGGATAGGCTACCCACTCCAGTAGTAGTGGGCTTTCCTTGTGGCTCAGTTGGTAAAGAATCATTCCTCTTTCACAAGAGTAGCTCAACTCCTCTCAAAGCAAATACAGGATGGTAATAACTATGCAGGACAAAGCTGATTCTGTATATTTATAGTACTCACTCATGAGCTTGACAGAGGTACTAGAACTGTTACCACATTTCTTTTTCTAAGTAATATCCGCATGTGCAGGTGAAAGTGGCTCAGTTCGTGCCTGACTCTTTGCGGCCCCAAGGACTATAGAGTCCGTGGAATATCTTAGGCCAGAATACTGGAGTGGGTAGGCTATCCCTTCTCCAGGGAATCTTCCCGACCCAAGACTGAAAGCAGGGTCTTCTGCGTTGCAGGCAGATTCTTTACCAACTGAGCTAGTAGGGCTTCCCTGGTGGCTCAGTTGCTAAAGAATATCTGCATAACTGTCTATCGATTGGGCATTAGCAATCTGTCTGTGAGCAGGGCCGGTCATAAGCAGCTTCTGTGAGAAAACAGAAGCATGTCTGTCTGACTTGCTTCTCCGCGGAGCTTTCACTGTTCTTGCGCTAGTGCACATGCCAAGTATTAGGTTCGGTTTCTAAGTGAGAAACTAATGGCTACATTCACAGCTGGCCACTGAGGTACTTAATGGGAGAGGCGAACCCAGCTCTGCCAAGCAGCAGCCAACATGAAATCAGCTATTGTCATTGTAGCCAAGTTCCTTGAATTTGTAGTGTTATTTGCTGTGTTCTTCAAGAAGATGCCTTCGCCCTGCCAGTAAGACATATTTCCATAACACATAGCCATGCACTCAATCGATGTGCATCCTCCAGTAAAGCCCAGCCCCGATGTCTTAGAGGAGCCTCTCTGGCCATTGTCATAAGCCAGTCTAATTTTGTGTGAGACCGTGAAACTCAGTGTCTTTATTACGCTTGTGCTTCTGACGGGAGGTCTGAGAAGGCACTTCTGAAGGTTTATTCCTACCAGTCGTTGTCATATTTATCGAGGCTTTATTTTATATTTTTTCTTATTTTTTACTTCTACCAGTTTCTTGCTACCAACCCGTCCCCCTCCACCCTCGTGCACACACGATCAGTCATGGAATCCCGTGGACTTCAGCCCGCCAGACTCCTCTGTCCATGGATTTTCCAGGCAAGAATATTGGAGGGGTTTGCCATTTCCTTCTCCATGTATGGAGTCTTTAAATATTCCGTCACTGAGGTGTTGCTTCTCCACTTGTACATGCCCTTCCTCCCTAATTGCAGTAGAAGTCATCCCCACTTCCCAACATGTCTGTCTTCCGACCTCTGGAGAATGTGTTGCTTGAGCTCACCACAGCGTCAGGATATTCTAGAAAGCCTTCTGATTGCAGTCTCTTCAGGAGGTTACAAGTGCTTCAAACCTCAGGATTTTACAAAGCACTTTTTACAACCTCAGCTGAAAGGGAAGTCAACACTCAGTGAAAGTCACAGGCTTCCATGGCCTGGACTTGATTATGGGTTGTGCTTTCATAATCATCGTGTTTCATATACCAACTAAGATGTCACTGAGAATTTTTTTCTTTCTCATCGTTCTCTCTTTCATGTTTATTTAGATATATTATGGGTTTTCCTATATACCTTGCGTTAGGGATGAGGGTCTTAAGTCAGTAGAACTTACTGCAACTGACTTCCAGTTAGCTGTGTTAGGACAGGAAAAAGAATGACCAGCTGCTGGATTCTTAAGATTATGTACGAAAACATTTTTCGTTTTCCTGTGTGCAGTCATCCAATTCTAACCTTGTTAAGTAGGCATTCAGAAAAATCACAAAACCGCCTAACTACTAGGCGGTCTCCCATGCAAGTACTGACCAGGCCGGGCCCTACTCAATTTCCCTGATCAGAGGAGATAGGGCACGTTCAGGGTGCTATGGCCTTAGACCGAGGCGGCTGTCAGGTGCCCCAAGAGCTCCGCGTTGCGCCTCCCTTGCGTTCTGACCTGCCCTTCGGGCCTGGGGCCACAGCTCTCGAGCTGGCGCGCGCTGCTCTTGAGCCGCACGACCGGCGACTGGACTCCGACCAACCAGGGCCGGCAGCTCGGGGGCCAGCGGAGGGCGCCACGGCCCCGCACACCGCCAGCCCCGGCCAGCACCCGTCTGGTCCGGCAGGGGCCTGGCGTGCCTGCGGGACCTGGGGTGGGGGGAGGGGGGGGTGGGTAGAGCAGCGAGGACGTCTCGGTGCCCCCTCACCCCCTGTCCCCCACCATCCCGTTCGCTGCTCAGGGTGACGTGGCTCCGGACGAGCGGGGCTTCGGCCCGGGGCCGCGGTCCCCGGAGCCTCCTGCGGGCTTAGAGGCAGCCCAGCCGGGGTCCCAGGCGCACATCCTGCCCGCTGCGCAAACCCCCTGGAGCGCCTCAGCCCCGCCTTTTCGCCCTACCGAGACCCGCCCTGCCCCCACTCTGCCGGCCCAGCACAAGTCTTTCCTGAGAGAGCAGACGAGCGAAAGCCAGGCACACGGACAGGCACTCGCACGCACCCACGCCAGGTGAGACAGAGGCAGAAAGAGACGAGGGTTCAGAGAGAGACTCGAAGACAGCTTGTGGGCAGGGGGCGCCTCGGGCAGCATGCCGGGCAGCTGCAGAGGCCACCCGGCCCTGAGCAGCGAATGCGATGGGGGCAGGGGGAAGCCGCTGAGTAGGGGCGGGCCTGGAGAGGCCCAGGGTGCCAGGGCACCTGAGATCTCCTCGCTCCGCGCCCCGCCCCCGTCCTCCCAACCCCCTGCACGCACGCCACGCCGGGGCGCTCTGACACTAGCTTCTCCGGAGTTTGGTCACCTGAATTTCTATCCTTGTGCTCAATTGAGTGATGACAGTGTATTGAACAGCTAGGTCATTTCCAAATAAATTAAGCTTAGTGTTTCACAGGACACCCGGACATGAATGCAGAGACCAGCACGGATGCATGGACACCAACCTTGGTAACTGGACACCCAATGGGAAATTACTGTCTGACTCAGGAGAGAGAAAGAAACCCGAACAGATGGAATGAAATGAACAGAAACACAAACTTTGCAACTCACACCCTAACTCAATTACAAAAAAAAAAAAAAAAACAACACTATAACCATTTCAGAAAAACAATAGACCTCTCCATGACCTTTGGTCGGGTGAGGAGTTCTAGCACACGACAAAATAAGCCACCTTTTCCAAATCGTGAATATGTCAGTTCACACATTGACTTTTACATTGAAATGTGTAACAAATAAACTTAAAATCATTGACTCACTACATAAGCATGGAAGTATTTTAAACATAAAGTATGTTCTATAGTATTCAGGAAGCATTTTGCACATGTCTCACTGTATGAGACCCAAAACTGGAACTTAGTTGAAGAGTCAGGATAGTCTAAAAATGAATCCCTAACTAAAAGGAATACACAGGATTATTGTAGATAAAAAAGGTTAAAGAAGAGAAACTAGAAATCAGTCAATAAATGTTTTAGGGGTTAGCTTAGAGTGACTAGCCTCTTCGGGACTTTTTAAATTTTTCATGTTTGCATCTTCCAAATTTTCCATGGTGAGAATAATACTTTCATATCAGTTTCAAAATCAGTCTCACACTAAAGACAGAAAGACTGGAATAAGATATAAGAAATGCTTGGGGGGAAACAAATGCTTGAACTAAAGGTGGTACTGATGATATTATTTGCAGGGCAGCCAAGGAGTCACAGATGTAGAGAACAGACTTATGGACATGGGCAGGGGGGAGGAAGGAGAGGGTGAGATGAATGCAGAGTAACATGAAAATATATTACCATACGTAAAAACAGATGCCAATGAAATTTGCTGTATGACTCAGGGGACTCAAAGAGGGGCTCTGCAACAAGCTAGGGGTGGAGTGGGGAGGGAAATGGGAGAGAGGTTCAGGAGGGAGGAAACATATGTATACCTGTGGCTCATTCATGCTGATGTTTGGCAACAAAATTCTGTAAGCAACTATCATCAATTGAAAGAAAAAGTCATGTTTGGACTTACCAAACAAGGTCTTGTGTACTTCTAGCATGGCCTTCTGTTTCCTGCTGCCACCCTTAACTCATTCTTCCATATCATTAAACAGACTAGTCAAGTTTTTGCCAAACATATCTTGAGCTCCTGCATTATGCTGATCCACTGCCTTCTCACGATCCAGTTTAGAATGGACACCAAAGAAACTTTTTGTCGTGTCTTCAAGTATTTGAGGCCACACTATGTGACTTTTAAAAATAAATGTGGATAAGACGGACATGACCAAAGCAATCTAATGACAATATCTGTGCTTCATTAAAGACTTCTGCAGAGAACTAGTAAATTTTATATATAGTATCAGAAGAATTTTTTAAATGCATGCCAACGATTATTTCTCCTCCGCTAGCCATCTGGACAAGGAAAACTGAGTTTACCAATCAATGCCCATAGTTATGCTCCCTCACTGATTTTTACCCAATATTACTCAGGCAGGAGACCCTGGTTCAGTTCCTGGGTCAGGAAGATCCGCTGGAGAAGGGATAGGCTACCCACTCCAGTAGTAGTGGGCTTTCCTTGTGGCTCAGTTGGTAAAGAATCATTCCTCTTTCACAAGAGTAGCTCAACTCCTCTCAAAGCAAATACAGGATGGTAATAACTATGCAGGACAAAGCTGATTCTGTATATTTATAGTACTCACTCATGAGCTTGACAGAGGTACTAGAACTGTTACCACATTTCTTTTTCTAAGTAATATCCGCATGTGCAGGTGAAAGTGGCTCAGTTCGTGCCTGACTCTTTGCGGCCCCAAGGACTATAGAGTCCGTGGAATATCTTAGGCCAGAATACTGGAGTGGGTAGGCTATCCCTTCTCCAGGGAATCTTCCCGACCCAAGACTGAAAGCAGGGTCTTCTGCGTTGCAGGCAGATTCTTTACCAACTGAGCTAGTAGGGCTTCCCTGGTGGCTCAGTTGCTAAAGAATATCTGCATAACTGTCTATCGATTGGGCATTAGCAATCTGTCTGTGAGCAGGGCCGGTCATAAGCAGCTTCTGTGAGAAAACAGAAGCATGTCTGTCTGACTTGCTTCTCCGCGGAGCTTTCACTGTTCTTGCGCTAGTG
Organism: Muntiacus reevesi; assembly: GCF_963930625.1. Taxonomy (NCBI): domain Eukaryota; kingdom Metazoa; phylum Chordata; class Mammalia; order Artiodactyla; family Cervidae; genus Muntiacus; species Muntiacus reevesi. The sequence goes on along the minus strand of NW_027077825.1, from coordinate 342,980 downwards.
CACATGCCAAGTATTAGGTTCGGTTTCTAAGTGAGAAACTAATGGCTACATTCACAGCTGGCCACTGAGGTACTTAATGGGAGAGGCGAACCCAGCTCTGCCAAGCAGTAGCCAACATGAAATCAGCTATTGTCATTGTAGCCAAGTTCCTTGAATTTGTAGTGTTATTTGCTGTGTTCTTCAAGAAGATGCCTTCGCCCTGCCAGTAAGACATATTTCCATAACACATAGCCATGCACTCAATCGATGTGCATCCTCCAGTAAAGCCCAGCCCCGATGTCTTAGAGGAGCCTCTCTGGCCATTGTCATAAGCCAGTCTAATTTTGTGTGAGACCGTGAAACTCAGTGTCTTTATTACGCTTGTGCTTCTGACGGGAGGTCTGAGAAGGCACTTCTGAAGGTTTATTCCTACCAGTCGTTGTCATATTTATCGAGGCTTTATTTTATATTTTTTCTTATTTTTTACTTCTACCAGTTTCTTGCTACCAACCCGTCCCCCTCCACCCTCGTGCACACACGATCAGTCATGGAATCCCGTGGACTTCAGCCCGCCAGACTCCTCTGTCCATGGATTTTCCAGGCAAGAATATTGGAGGGGTTTGCCATTTCCTTCTCCATGTATGGAGTCTTTAAATATTCCGTCACTGAGGTGTTGCTTCTCCACTTGTACATGCCCTTCCTCCCTAATTGCAGTAGAAGTCATCCCCACTTCCCAACATGTCTGTCTTCCGACCTCTGGAGAATGTGTTGCTTGAGCTCACCACAGCGTCAGGATATTCTAGAAAGCCTTCTGATTGCAGTCTCTTCAGGAGGTTACAAGTGCTTCAAACCTCAGGATTTTACAAAGCACTTTTTACAACCTCAGCTGAAAGGGAAGTCAACACTCAGTGAAAGTCACAGGCTTCCATGGCCTGGACTTGATTATGGGTTGTGCTTTCATAATCATCGTGTTTCATATACCAACTAAGATGTCACTGAGAATTTTTTTCTTTCTCATCGTTCTCTCTTTCATGTTTATTTAGATATATTATGGGTTTTCCTATATACCTTGCGTTAGGGATGAGGGTCTTAAGTCAGTAGAACTTACTGCAACTGACTTCCAGTTAGCTGTGTTAGGACAGGAAAAAGAATGACCAGCTGCTGGATTCTTAAGATTATGTACGAAAACATTTTTCGTTTTCCTGTGTGCAGTCATCCAATTCTAACCTTGTTAAGTAGGCATTCAGAAAAATCACAAAACAGCCTAACTACTAGGCGGTCTCCCATGCAAGTACTGACCAGGCCGGGCCCTACTCAATTTCCCTGATCAGAGGAGATAGGGCACGTTCAGGGTGCTATGGCCTTAGACCGAGGCGGCTGTCAGGTGCCCCAAGAGCTCCGCGTTGCGCCTCCCTTGCGTTCTGACCTGCCCTTCGGGCCTGGGGCCACAGCTCTCGAGCTGGCGCGCGCTGCTCTTGAGCCGCACGACCGGCGACTGGACTCCGACCAACCAGGGCCGGCAGCTCGGGGGCCAGCGGAGGGCGCCACGGCCCCGCACACCGCCAGCCCCGGCCAGCACCCGTCTGGTCCGGCAGGGGCCTGGCGTGCCTGCGGGACCTGGGGTGGGGGGAGGGGGGGGTGGGTAGAGCAGCGAGGACGTCTCGGTGCCCCCTCACCCCCTGTCCCCCACCATCCCGTTCGCTGCTCAGGGTGACGTGGCTCCGGACGAGCGGGGCTTCGGCCCGGGGCCGCGGTCCCCGGAGCCTCCTGCGGGCTTAGAGGCAGCCCAGCCGGGGTCCCAGGCGCACATCCTGCCCGCTGCGCAAACCCCCTGGAGCGCCTCAGCCCCGCCTTTTCGCCCTACCGAGACCCGCCCTGCCCCCACTCTGCCGGCCCAGCACAAGTCTTTCCTGAGAGAGCAGACGAGCGAAAGCCAGGCACACGGACAGGCACTCGCACGCACCCACGCCAGGTGAGACAGAGGCAGAAAGAGACGAGGGTTCAGAGAGAGACTCGAAGACAGCTTGTGGGCAGGGGGCGCCTCGGGCAGCATGCCGGGCAGCTGCAGAGGCCACCCGGCCCTGAGCAGCGAATGCGATGGGGGCAGGGGGAAGCCGCTGAGTAGGGGCGGGCCTGGAGAGGCCCAGGGTGCCAGGGCACCTGAGATCTCCTCGCTCCGCGCCCCGCCCCCGTCCTCCCAACCCCCTGCACGCACGCCACGCCGGGGCGCTCTGACACTAGCTTCTCCGGAGTTTGGTCACCTGAATTTCTATCCTTGTGCTCAATTGAGTGATGACAGTGTATTGAACAGCTAGGTCATTTCCAAATAAATTAAGCTTAGTGTTTCACAGGACACCCGGACATGAATGCAGAGACCAGCACGGATGCATGGACACCAACCTTGGTAACTGGACACCCAATGGGAAATTACTGTCTGACTCAGGAGAGAGAAAGAAACCCGAACAGATGGAATGAAATGAACAGAAACACAAACTTTGCAACTCACACCCTAACTCAATTACAAAAAAAAAAAAAAAAAACAACACTATAACCATTTCAGAAAAACAATAGACCTCTCCATGACCTTTGGTCGGGTGAGGAGTTCTAGCACACGACAAAATAAGCCACCTTTTCCAAATCGTGAATATGTCAGTTCACACATTGACTTTTACATTGAAATGTGTAACAAATAAACTTAAAATCATTGACTCACTACATAAGCATGGAAGTATTTTAAACATAAAGTATGTTCTATAGTATTCAGGAAGCATTTTGCACATGTCTCACTGTATGAGACCCAAAACTGGAACTTAGTTGAAGAGTCAGGATAGTCTAAAAATGAATCCCTAACTAAAAGGAATACACAGGATTATTGTAGATAAAAAAGGTTAAAGAAGAGAAACTAGAAATCAGTCAATAAATGTTTTAGGGGTTAGCTTAGAGTGACTAGCCTCTTCGGGACTTTTTAAATTTTTCATGTTTGCATCTTCCAAATTTTCCATGGTGAGAATAATACTTTCATATCAGTTTCAAAATCAGTCTCACACTAAAGACAGAAAGACTGGAATAAGATATAAGAAATGCTTGGGGGGAAACAAATGCTTGAACTAAAGGTGGTACTGATGATATTATTTGCAGGGCAGCCAAGGAGTCACAGATGTAGAGAACAGACTTATGGACATGGGCAGGGGGGAGGAAGGAGAGGGTGAGATGAATGCAGAGTAACATGAAAATATATTACCATACGTAAAAACAGATGCCAATGAAATTTGCTGTATGACTCAGGGGACTCAAAGAGGGGCTCTGCAACAAGCTAGGGGTGGAGTGGGGAGGGAAATGGGAGAGAGGTTCAGGAGGGAGGAAACATATGTATACCTGTGGCTCATTCATGCTGATGTTTGGCAACAAAATTCTGTAAGCAACTATCATCAATTGAAAGAAAAAGTCATGTTTGGACTTACCAAACAAGGTCTTGTGTACTTCTAGCATGGCCTTCTGTTTCCTGCTGCCACCCTTAACTCATTCTTCCATATCATTAAACAGACTAGTCAGTTTTTGCCAAACATATCTTGAGCTCCTGCATTATGCTGATCCACTGCCTTCTCACGATCCAGTTTAGAATGGACACCAAAGAAACTTTTTGTCGTGTCTTCAAGTATTTGAGGCCACACTATGTGACTTTTAAAAATAAATGTGGATAAGACGGACATGACCAAAGCAATCTAATGACAATATCTGTGCTTCATTAAAGACTTCTGCAGAGAACTAGTAAATTTTATATATAGTATCAGAAGAATTTTTTAAATGCATGCCAACGATTATTTCTCCTCCGCTAGCCATCTGGACAAGGAAAACTGAGTTTACCAATCAATGCCCATAGTTATGCTCCCTCACTGATTTTTACCCAATATTACTCAGGCAGGAGACCCTGGTTCAGTTCCTGGGTCAGGAAGATCCGCTGGAGAAGGGATAGGCTACCCACTCCAGTAGTAGTGGGCTTTCCTTGTGGCTCAGTTGGTAAAGAATCATTCCTCTTTCACAAGAGTAGCTCAACTCCTCTCAAAGCAAATACAGGATGGTAATAACTATGCAGGACAAAGCTGATTCTGTATATTTATAGTACTCACTCATGAGCTTGACAGAGGTACTAGAACTGTTACCACATTTCTTTTTCTAAGTAATATCCGCATGTGCAGGTGAAAGTGGCTCAGTTCGTGCCTGACTCTTTGCGGCCCCAAGGACTATAGAGTCCGTGGAATATCTTAGGCCAGAATACTGGAGTGGGTAGGCTATCCCTTCTCCAGGGAATCTTCCCGACCCAAGACTGAAAGCAGGGTCTTCTGCGTTGCAGGCAGATTCTTTACCAACTGAGCTAGTAGGGCTTCCCTGGTGGCTCAGTTGCTAAAGAATATCTGCATAACTGTCTATCGATTGGGCATTAGCAATCTGTCTGTGAGCAGGGCCGGTCATAAGCAGCTTCTGTGAGAAAACAGAAGCATGTCTGTCTGACTTGCTTCTCCGCGGAGCTTTCACTGTTCTTGCGCTAGTGCACATGCCAAGTATTAGGTTCGGTTTCTAAGTGAGAAACTAATGGCTACATTCACAGCTGGCCACTGAGGTACTTAATGGGAGAGGCGAACCCAGCTCTGCCAAGCAGTAGCCAACATGAAATCAGCTATTGTCATTGTAGCCAAGTTCCTTGAATTTGTAGTGTTATTTGCTGTGTTCTTCAAGAAGATGCCTTCGCCCTGCCAGTAAGACATATTTCCATAACACATAGCCATGCACTCAATCGATGTGCATCCTCCAGTAAAGCCCAGCCCCGATGTCTTAGAGGAGCCTCTCTGGCCATTGTCATAAGCCAGTCTAATTTTGTGTGAGACCGTGAAACTCAGTGTCTTTATTACGCTTGTGCTTCTGACGGGAGGTCTGAGAAGGCACTTCTGAAGGTTTATTCCTACCAGTCGTTGTCATATTTATCGAGGCTTTATTTTATATTTTTTCTTATTTTTTACTTCTACCAGTTTCTTGCTACCAACCCGTCCCCCTCCACCCTCGTGCACACACGATCAGTCATGGAATCCCGTGGACTTCAGCCCGCCAGACTCCTCTGTCCATGGATTTTCCAGGCAAGAATATTGGAGGGGTTTGCCATTTCCTTCTCCATGTATGGAGTCTTTAAATATTCCGTCACTGAGGTGTTGCTTCTCCACTTGTACATGCCCTTCCTCCCTAATTGCAGTAGAAGTCATCCCCACTTCCCAACATGTCTGTCTTCCGACCTCTGGAGAATGTGTTGCTTGAGCTCACCACAGCGTCAGGATATTCTAGAAAGCCTTCTGATTGCAGTCTCTTCAGGAGGTTACAAGTGCTTCAAACCTCAGGATTTTACAAAGCACTTTTTACAACCTCAGCTGAAAGGGAAGTCAACACTCAGTGAAAGTCACAGGCTTCCATGGCCTGGACTTGATTATGGGTTGTGCTTTCATAATCATCGTGTTTCATATACCAACTAAGATGTCACTGAGAATTTTTTTCTTTCTCATCGTTCTCTCTTTCATGTTTATTTAGATATATTATGGGTTTTCCTATATACCTTGCGTTAGGGATGAGGGTCTTAAGTCAGTAGAACTTACTGCAACTGACTTCCAGTTAGCTGTGTTAGGACAGGAAAAAGAATGACCAGCTGCTGGATTCTTAAGATTATGTACGAAAACATTTTTCGTTTTCCTGTGTGCAGTCATCCAATTCTAACCTTGTTAAGTAGGCATTCAGAAAAATCACAAAACAGCCTAACTACTAGGCGGTCTCCCATGCAAGTACTGACCAGGCCGGGCCCTACTCAATTTCCCTGATCAGAGGAGATAGGGCACGTTCAGGGTGCTATGGCCTTAGACCGAGGCGGCTGTCAGGTGCCCCAAGAGCTCCGCGTTGCGCCTCCCTTGCGTTCTGACCTGCCCTTCGGGCCTGGGGCCACAGCTCTCGAGCTGGCGCGCGCTGCTCTTGAGCCGCACGACCGGCGACTGGACTCCGACCAACCAGGGCCGGCAGCTCGGGGGCCAGCGGAGGGCGCCACGGCCCCGCACACCGCCAGCCCCGGCCAGCACCCGTCTGGTCCGGCAGGGGCCTGGCGTGCCTGCGGGACCTGGGGTGGGGGGAGGGGGGGGTGGGTAGAGCAGCGAGGACGTCTCGGTGCCCCCTCACCCCCTGTCCCCCACCATCCCGTTCGCTGCTCAGGGTGACGTGGCTCCGGACGAGCGGGGCTTCGGCCCGGGGCCGCGGTCCCCGGAGCCTCCTGCGGGCTTAGAGGCAGCCCAGCCGGGGTCCCAGGCGCACATCCTGCCCGCTGCGCAAACCCCCTGGAGCGCCTCAGCCCCGCCTTTTCGCCCTACCGAGACCCGCCCTGCCCCCACTCTGCCGGCCCAGCACAAGTCTTTCCTGAGAGAGCAGACGAGCGAAAGCCAGGCACACGGACAGGCACTCGCACGCACCCACGCCAGGTGAGACAGAGGCAGAAAGAGACGAGGGTTCAGAGAGAGACTCGAAGACAGCTTGTGGGCAGGGGGCGCCTCGGGCAGCATGCCGGGCAGCTGCAGAGGCCACCCGGCCCTGAGCAGCGAATGCGATGGGGGCAGGGGGAAGCCGCTGAGTAGGGGCGGGCCTGGAGAGGCCCAGGGTGCCAGGGCACCTGAGATCTCCTCGCTCCGCGCCCCGCCCCCGTCCTCCCAACCCCCTGCACGCACGCCACGCCGGGGCGCTCTGACACTAGCTTCTCCGGAGTTTGGTCACCTGAATTTCTATCCTTGTGCTCAATTGAGTGATGACAGTGTATTGAACAGCTAGGTCATTTCCAAATAAATTAAGCTTAGTGTTTCACAGGACACCCGGACATGAATGCAGAGACCAGCACGGATGCATGGACACCAACCTTGGTAACTGGACACCCAATGGGAAATTACTGTCTGACTCAGGAGAGAGAAAGAAACCCGAACAGATGGAATGAAATGAACAGAAACACAAACTTTGCAACTCACACCCTAACTCAATTACAAAAAAAAAAAAAAAAAACAACACTATAACCATTTCAGAAAAACAATAGACCTCTCCATGACCTTTGGTCGGGTGAGGAGTTCTAGCACACGACAAAATAAGCCACCTTTTCCAAATCGTGAATATGTCAGTTCACACATTGACTTTTACATTGAAATGTGTAACAAATAAACTTAAAATCATTGACTCACTACATAAGCATGGAAGTATTTTAAACATAAAGTATGTTCTATAGTATTCAGGAAGCATTTTGCACATGTCTCACTGTATGAGACCCAAAACTGGAACTTAGTTGAAGAGTCAGGATAGTCTAAAAATGAATCCCTAACTAAAAGGAATACACAGGATTATTGTAGATAAAAAAGGTTAAAGAAGAGAAACTAGAAATCAGTCAATAAATGTTTTAGGGGTTAGCTTAGAGTGACTAGCCTCTTCGGGACTTTTTAAATTTTTCATGTTTGCATCTTCCAAATTTTCCATGGTGAGAATAATACTTTCATATCAGTTTCAAAATCAGTCTCACACTAAAGACAGAAAGACTGGAATAAGATATAAGAAATGCTTGGGGGGAAACAAATGCTTGAACTAAAGGTGGTACTGATGATATTATTTGCAGGGCAGCCAAGGAGTCACAGATGTAGAGAACAGACTTATGGACATGGGCAGGGGGGAGGAAGGAGAGGGTGAGATGAATGCAGAGTAACATGAAAATATATTACCATACGTAAAAACAGATGCCAATGAAATTTGCTGTATGACTCAGGGGACTCAAAGAGGGGCTCTGCAACAAGCTAGGGGTGGAGTGGGGAGGGAAATGGGAGAGAGGTTCAGGAGGGAGGAAACATATGTATACCTGTGGCTCATTCATGCTGATGTTTGGCAACAAAATTCTGTAAGCAACTATCATCAATTGAAAGAAAAAGTCATGTTTGGACTTACCAAACAAGGTCTTGTGTACTTCTAGCATGGCCTTCTGTTTCCTGCTGCCACCCTTAACTCATTCTTCCATATCATTAAACAGACTAGTCAAGTTTTTGCCAAACATATCTTGAGCTCCTGCATTATGCTGATCCACTGCCTTCTCACGATCCAGTTTAGAATGGACACCAAAGAAACTTTTTGTCGTGTCTTCAAGTATTTGAGGCCACACTATGTGACTTTTAAAAATAAATGTGGATAAGACGGACATGACCAAAGCAATCTAATGACAATATCTGTGCTTCATTAAAGACTTCTGCAGAGAACTAGTAAATTTTATATATAGTATCAGAAGAATTTTTTAAATGCATGCCAACGATTATTTCTCCTCCGCTAGCCATCTGGACAAGGAAAACTGAGTTTACCAATCAATGCCCATAGTTATGCTCCCTCACTGATTTTTACCCAATATTACTCAGGCAGGAGACCCTGGTTCAGTTCCTGGGTCAGGAAGATCCGCTGGAGAAGGGATAGGCTACCCACTCCAGTAGTAGTGGGCTTTCCTTGTGGCTCAGTTGGTAAAGAATCATTCCTCTTTCACAAGAGTAGCTCAACTCCTCTCAAAGCAAATACAGGATGGTAATAACTATGCAGGACAAAGCTGATTCTGTATATTTATAGTACTCACTCATGAGCTTGACAGAGGTACTAGAACTGTTACCACATTTCTTTTTCTAAGTAATATCCGCATGTGCAGGTGAAAGTGGCTCAGTTCGTGCCTGACTCTTTGTGGCCCCAAGGACTATAGAGTCCGTGGAATATCTTAGGCCAGAATACTGGAGTGGGTAGGCTATCCCTTCTCCAGGGAATCTTCCCGACCCAAGACTGAAAGCAGGGTCTTCTGCGTTGCAGGCAGATTCTTTACCAACTGAGCTAGTAGGGCTTCCCTGGTGGCTCAGTTGCTAAAGAATATCTGCATATCTGTCTATCGATTGGGCATTAGCAATCTGTCTGTGAGCAGGGCCGGTCATAAGCAGCTTCTGTGAGAAAACAGAAGCATGTCTGTCTGACTTGCTTCTCCGCGGAGCTTTCACTGTTCTTGCGCTAGTGCACATGCCAAGTATTAGGTTCGGTTTCTAAGTGAGAAACTAATGGCTACATTCACAGCTGGCCACTGAGGTACTTAATGGGAGAGGCGAACCCAGCTCTGCCAAGCAGTAGCCAACATGAAATCAGCTATTGTCATTGTAGCCAAGTTCCTTGAATTTGTAGTGTTATTTGCTGTGTTCTTCAAGAAGATGCCTTCGCCCTGCCAGTAAGACATATTTCCATAACACATAGCCATGCACTCAATCGATGTGCATCCTCCAGTAAAGCCCAGCCCCGATGTCTTAGAGGAGCCTCTCTGGCCATTGTCATAAGCCAGTCTAATTTTGTGTGAGACCGTGAAACTCAGTGTCTTTATTACGCTTGTGCTTCTGACGGGAGGTCTGAGAAGGCACTTCTGAAGGTTTATTCCTACCAGTCGTTGTCATATTTATCGAGGCTTTATTTTATATTTTTTCTTATTTTTTACTTCTACCAGTTTCTTGCTACCAACCCGTCCCCCTCCACCCTCGTGCACACACGATCAGTCATGGAATCCCGTGGACTTCAGCCCGCCAGACTCCTCTGTCCATGGATTTTCCAGGCAAGAATATTGGAGGGGTTTGCCATTTCCTTCTCCATGTATGGAGTCTTTAAATATTCCGTCACTGAGGTGTTGCTTCTCCACTTGTACATGCCCTTCCTCCCTAATTGCAGTAGAAGTCATCCCCACTTCCCAACATGTCTGTCTTCCGACCTCTGGAGAATGTGTTGCTTGAGCTCACCACAGCGTCAGGATATTCTAGAAAGCCTTCTGATTGCAGTCTCTTCAGGAGGTTACAAGTGCTTCAAACCTCAGGATTTTACAAAGCACTTTTTACAACCTCAGCTGAAAGGGAAGTCAACACTCAGTGAAAGTCACAGGCTTCCATGGCCTGGACTTGATTATGGGTTGTGCTTTCATAATCATCGTGTTTCATATACCAACTAAGATGTCACTGAGAATTTTTTTCTTTCTCATCGTTCTCTCTTTCATGTTTATTTAGATATATTATGGGTTTTCCTATATACCTTGCGTTAGGGATGAGGGTCTTAAGTCAGTAGAACTTACTGCAACTGACTTCCAGTTAGCTGTGTTAGGACAGGAAAAAGAATGACCAGCTGCTGGATTCTTAAGATTATGTACGAAAACATTTTTCGTTTTCCTGTGTGCAGTCATCCAATTCTAACTTTGTGAAGTAGGCATTCAGAAAAATCACAAAACCGCCTAACTACTAGGCGGTCTCCCATGCAAGTACTGACCAGGCCGGGCCCTACTCAATTTCCCTGATCAGAGGAGATAGGGCACGTTCAGGGTGCTATGGCCTTAGACCGAGGCGGCTGTCAGGTGCCCCAAGAGCTCCGCGTTGCGCCTCCCTTGCGTTCTGACCTGCCCTTCGGGCCTGGGGCCACAGCTCTCGAGCTGGCGCGCGCTGCTCTTGAGCCGCACGACCGGCGACTGGACTCCGACCAACCAGGGCCGGCAGCTCGGGGGCCAGCGGAGGGCGCCACGGCCCCGCACACCGCCAGCCCCGGCCAGCACCCGTCTGGTCCGGCAGGGGCCTGGCGTGCCTGCGGGACCTGGGGTAGAGCAGCGAGGACGTCTCGGTGCCCCCTCACCCCCTGTCCCCCACCATCCCGTTCGCTGCTCAGGGTGACGTGGCTCCGGACGAGCGGGGCTTCGGCCCGGGGCCGCGGTCCCCGGAGCCTCCTGCGGGCTTAGAGGCAGCCCAGCCGGGGTCCCATGCGTACATCCTGCCCGCTGCGCAAACCCCCTGGAGCGCCTCAGCCCCGCCTTTTCGCCCTACCGAGACCCGCCCTGCCCCCACTCTGCCGGCCCAGCACAAGTCTTTCCTGAGAGAGCAGACGAGCGAAAGCCAGGCACACAGACAGGCACTCGCACGCACCCACGCCAGGTGAGACAGAGGCAGAAAGAGACGAGGGTTCAGAGAGAGACTCGAAGACAGCTTGTGGGCAGGGGGCGCCTCGGGCAGCATGCCGGGCAGCTGCAGAGGCCACCCGGCCCTGAGCAGCGAATGCGATGGGGGCAGGGGGAAGCCGCTGAGTAGGGGCGGGCCTGGAGAGGCCCAGGGTGCCAGGGCACCTGAGATCTCCTCGCTCCGCGCCCCGCCCCCGTCCTCCCAACCCCCTGCACGCACGCCACGCCGGGGCGCTCTGACACTAGCTTCTCCGGAGTTTGGTCACCTGAATTTCTATCCTTGTGCTCAATTGAGTGATGACAGTGTATTGAACAGCTAGGTCATTTCCAAATAAATTAAGCTTAGTGTTTCACAGGACACCCGGACATGAATGCAGAGACCAGCACGGATGCATGGACACCAACCTTGGTAACTGGACAACCAATGGGAAATTACTGTCTGACTCAGGAGAGAGAAAGAAACCCGAACAGATGGAATGAAATGAACAGAAACACAAACTTTGCAACTCACACCCTAACTCAATTACAAAAAAAAAAAAAAAAAAAAAAAAAAAACAACAACACTATAACCATTTCAGAAAAACAATAGACCTCTCCATGACCTTTGTTCGGGTGAGGAGTTCTAGCACACGACAAAATAAGCCACCTTTTCCAAATCGTGAATATGTCAGTTCACACATTGACTTTTACATTGAAATGTGTAACAAATAAACTTAAAATCATTGACTCACTACATAAGCATGGAAGTATTTTAAACATAAAGTATGTTCTATAGTATTCAGGAAGCATTTTGCACATGTCTCACTGTATGAGACCCAAAACTGGAACTTAGTTGAAGAGTCAGGATAGTCTAAAAATGAATCCCTAACTAAAAGGAATACACAGGATTATTGTAGATAAAAAAGGTTAAAGAAGAGAAACTAGAAATCAGTCAATAAATGTTTTAGGGGTTAGCTTAGAGTGACTAGCCTCTTCGGGACTTTTTAAATTTTTCATGTTTGCATCTTCCAAATTTTCCATGGTGAGAATAATACTTTCATATCAGTTTCAAAATCAGTCTCACACTAAAGACAGAAAGACTGGAATAAGATATAAGAAATGCTTGGGGGGAAAAAATGCTTGAACTAAAGGTGGTACTGATGATATTATTTGCAGGGCAGCCAAGGAGTCACAGATGTAGAGAACAGACTTATGGACATGGGCAGGGGGGAGGAAGGAGAGGGTGAGATGAATGCAGAGTAACATGAAAATATATTACCATACGTAAAAACAGATGCCAATGAAATTTGCTGTATGACTCAGGGGACTCAAAGAGGGGCTCTGCAACAAGCTAGGGGTGGAGTGGGGAGGGAAATGGGAGAGAGGTTCAGGAGGGAGGAAACATATGTATACCTGTGGCTCATTCATGCTGATGTTTGGCAACAAAATTCTGTAAGCAACTATCATCAATTGAAAGAAAAAGTCATGTTTGGACTTACCAAACAAGGTCTTGTGTACTTCTAGCATGGCCTTCTGTTTCCTGCTGCCACCCTTAACTCATTCTTCCATATCATTAAACAGACTAGTCAAGTTTTTGCCAAACATATCTTGAGCTCCTGCATTATGCTGATCCACTGCCTTCTCACGATCCAGTTTAGAATGGACACCAAAGAAACTTTTTGTCGTGTCTTCAAGTATTTGAGGCCACACTATGTGACTTTTAAAAATAAATGTGGATAAGACGGACATGACCAAAGCAATCTAATGACAATATCTGTGCTTCATTAAAGACTTCTGCAGAGAACTAGTAAATTTTATATATAGTATCAGAAGAATTTTTTAAATGCATGCCAACGATTATTTCTCCTCCGCTAGCCATCTGGACAAGGAAAACTGAGTTTACCAATCAATGCCCATAGTTATGCTCCCTCACTGATTTTTACCCAATATTACTCAGGCAGGAGACCCTGGTTCAGTTCCTGGGTCAGGAAGATCCGCTGGAGAAGGGATAGGCTACCCACTCCAGTAGTAGTGGGCTTTCCTTGTGGCTCAGTTGGTAAAGAATCATTCCTCTTTCACAAGAGTAGCTCAACTCCTCTCAAAGCAAATACAGGATGGTAATAACTATGCAGGACAAAGCTGATTCTGTATATTTATAGTACTCACTCATGAGCTTGACAGAGGTACTAGAACTGTTACCACATTTCTTTTTCTAAGTAATATCCGCATGTGCAGGTGAAAGTGGCTCAGTTCGTGCCTGACTCTTTGCGGCCCCAAGGACTATAGAGTCCGTGGAATATCTTAGGCCAGAATACTGGAGTGGGTAGGCTATCCCTTCTCCAGGGAATCTTCCCGACCCAAGACTGAAAGCAGGGTCTTCTGCGTTGCAGGCAGATTCTTTACCAACTGAGCTAGTAGGGCTTCCCTGGTGGCTCAGTTGCTAAAGAATATCTGCATAACTGTCTATCGATTGGGCATTAGCAATCTGTCTGTGAGCAGGGCCGGTCATAAGCAGCTTCTGTGAGAAAACAGAAGCATGTCTGTCTGACTTGCTTCTCCGCGGAGCTTTCACTGTTCTTGCGCTAGTGCACATGCCAAGTATTAGGTTCGGTTTCTAAGTGAGAAACTAATGGCTACATTCACAGCTGGCCACTGAGGTACTTAATGGGAGAGGCGAACCCAGCTCTGCCAAGCAGTAGCCAACATGAAATCAGCTATTGTCATTGTAGCCAAGTTCCTTGAATTTGTAGTGTTATTTGCTGTGTTCTTCAAGAAGATGCCTTCGCCCTGCCAGTAAGACATATTTCCATAACACATAGCCATGCACTCAATCGATGTGCATCCTCCAGTAAAGCCCAGCCCCGATGTCTTAGAGGAGCCTCTCTGGCCATTGTCATAAGCCAGTCTAATTTTGTGTGAGACCGTGAAACTCAGTGTCTTTATTACGCTTGTGCTTCTGACGGGAGGTCTGAGAAGGCACTTCTGAAGGTTTATTCCTACCAGTCGTTGTCATATTTATCGAGGCTTTATTTTATATTTTTTCTTATTTTTTACTTCTACCAGTTTCTTGCTACCAACCCGTCCCCCTCCACCCTCGTGCACACACGATCAGTCATGGAATCCCGTGGACTTCAGCCCGCCAGACTCCTCTGTCCATGGATTTTCCAGGCAAGAATATTGGAGGGGTTTGCCATTTCCTTCTCCATGTATGGAGTCTTTAAATATTCCGTCACTGAGGTGTTGCTTCTCCACTTGTACATGCCCTTCCTCCCTAATTGCAGTAGAAGTCATCCCCACTTCCCAACATGTCTGTCTTCCGACCTCTGGAGAATGTGTTGCTTGAGCTCACCACAGCGTCAGGATATTCTAGAAAGCCTTCTGATTGCAGTCTCTTCAGGAGGTTACAAGTGCTTCAAACCTCAGGATTTTACAAAGCACTTTTTACAACCTCAGCTGAAAGGGAAGTCAACACTCAGTGAAAGTCACAGGCTTCCATGGCCTGGACTTGATTATGGGTTGTGCTTTCATAATCATCGTGTTTCATATACCAACTAAGATGTCACTGAGAATTTTTTTCTTTCTCATCGTTCTCTCTTTCATGTTTATTTAGATATATTATGGGTTTTCCTATATACCTTGCGTTAGGGATGAGGGTCTTAAGTCAGTAGAACTTACTGCAACTGACTTCCAGTTAGCTGTGTTAGGACAGGAAAAAGAATGACCAGCTGCTGGATTCTTAAGATTATGTACGAAAACATTTTTCGTTTTCCTGTGTGCAGTCATCCAATTCTAACTTTGTGAAGTAGGCATTCAGAAAAATCACAAAACCGCCTAACTACTAGGCGGTCTCCCATGCAAGTACTGACCAGGCCCGGCCCTACTCAATTTCCCTGATCAGAGGAGATAGGGCACGTTCAGGGTGCTATGGCCTTAGACCGAGGCGGCTGTCAGGTGCCCCAAGAGCACCGCGTTGCGCCTCCCTTGCGTTCTGACCTGCCCTTCGGGCCTGGGGCCACAGCTCTCGAGCTGGCGCGCGCTGCTCTTGAGCCGCACGACCGGCGACTGGACTCCGACCAACCAGGGCCGGCAGCTCGGGGGCCAGCGGAGGGCGCCACGGCCCCGCACACCGCCAGACCCGGCCAGCACCCGTCTGGTCCGGCAGGGGCCTGGCGTGCCTGCGGGACCTGGGGTGGGGGGAGGGGGGGTGGGTAGAGCAGAGAGGACGTCTCGGTGCCCCCTCACCCCCTGTCCCCCACCATCCCGTTCGCTGCTCAGGGTGACGTGGCTCCGGACGAGCGGGGCTTCGGCACGGGGACGCGGTCCCCGGAGCCTCCTGCGGGCTTAGAGGCAGCCCAGCCGGGGTCCCAGGCGCACATCCTGCCCGCTGCGCAAACCCCCTGGAGCGCCTCAGCCCCGCCTTTTCGCCCTACCGAGACCCGCCCTGCCCCCACTCTGCCGGCCCAGCACAAGTCTTTCCTGAGAGAGCAGACAAGCGAAAGCCAGGCACACGGACAGGCACTCGCACGCACCCACGCCAGGTGAGACAGAGGCAGAAAGAGACGAGGGTTCAGAGAGAGACTCGAAGACAGCTTGTGGGCAGGCGGCGCCTCGGGCAGCATGCCGGGCAGCTGCAGAGGCCACCCGGCCCTGAGTAGCGAATGCGATGGGGGCAGGGGGAAGCCGCTGAGTAGGGGCGGGCCTGGAGAGGCCCAGGGTGCCAGGGCACCTGAGATCTCCTCGCTCCGCACCCCGCCCCCGTCCTCCCAACCCCCTGCTCGCACGCCACGCCGGGGCGCTCTGACACTAGCTTCTCCGGAGTTTGGTCACCTGAATTTCTATCCTTGTGCTCAATTGAGTGATGACAGTGTATTGAACAGCTAGGTCATTTCCAAATAAATTAAGCTTAGTGTTTCACAGGACACCCGGACATGAATGCAGAGACCAGCACGGATGCATGGACACCAACCTTGGTAACTGGACAACCAATGGGAAATTACTGTCTGACTCAGGAGAGAGAAAGAAACCCGAACAGATGGAATGAAATGAACAGAAACACAAACTTTGCAACTCACACCCTAACTCAATTACAAAAAAAAAAAAAAAAAAAAAAAAACAACAACACTATAACCATTTCAGAAAAACAATAGACCTCTCCATGACCTTTGGTCGGGTGAGGAGTTCTAGCACACGACAAAATAAGCCACCTTTTCCAAATCGTGAATATGTCAGTTCACACATTGACTTTTACATTGAAATGTGTAACAAATAAACTTAAAATCATTGACTCACTACATAAGCATGGAAGTATTTTAAACATAAAGTATGTTCTATAGTATTCAGGAAGCATTTTGCACATGTCTCACTGTATGAGACCCAAAACTGGAACTTAGTTGAAGAGTCAGGATAGTCTAAAAATGAATCCCTAACTAAAAGGAATACACAGGATTATTGTAGATAAAAAAGGTTAAAGAAGAGAAACTAGAAATCAGTCATTAAATGTTTTAGGGGTTAGCTTAGAGTGACTAGCCTCTTCGGGACTTTTTAAATTTTTCATGTTTGCATCTTCCAAATTTTCCATGGTGAGAATAATACTTTCATATCAGTTTCAAAATCAGTCTCACACTAAAGACAGAAAGACTGGAATAAGATATAAGAAATGCTTGGGGGGAAACAAATGCTTGAACTAAAGGTGGTACTGATGATATTATTTGCAGGGCAGCCAAGGAGTCACAGATGTAGAGAACAGACTTATGGACATGGGCAGGGGGGAGGAAGGAGAGGGTGAGATGAATGCAGAGTAACATGAAAATATATTACCATACGTAAAAACAGATGCCAATGAAATTTGCTGTATGACTCAGGGGACTCAAAGAGGGGCTCTGCAACAAGCTAGGGGTGGAGTGGGGAGGGAAATGGGAGAGAGGTTCAGGAGGGAGGAAACATATGTATACCTGTGGCTCATTCATGCTGATGTTTGGCAACAAAATTCTGTAAGCAACTATCATCAATTGAAAGAAAAAGTCATGTTTGGACTTACCAAACAAGGTCTTGTGTACTTCTAGCATGGCCTTCTGTTTCCTGCTGCCACCCTTAACTCATTCTTCCATATCATTAAACAGACTAGTCAAGTTTTTGCCAAACATATCTTGAGCTCCTGCATTATGCTGATCCACTGCCTTCTCACGATCCAGTTTAGAATGGACACCAAAGAAACTTTTTGTCGTGTCTTCAAGTATTTGAGGCCACACTATGTGACTTTTAAAAATAAATGTGGATAAGACGGACATGACCAAAGCAATCTAATGACAATATCTGTGCTTCATTAAAGACTTCTGCAGAGAACTAGTAAATTTTATATATAGTATCAGAAGAATTTTTTAAATGCATGCCAACGATTATTTCTCCTCCGCTAGCCATCTGGACAAGGAAAACTGAGTTTACCAATCAATGCCCATAGTTATGCTCCCTCACTGATTTTTACCCAATATTACTCAGGCAGGAGACCCTGGTTCAGTTCCTGGGTCAGGAAGATCCGCTGGAGAAGGGATAGGCTACCCACTCCAGTAGTAGTGGGCTTTCCTTGTGGCTCAGTTGGTAAAGAATCATTCCTCTTTCACAAGAGTAGCTCAACTCCTCTCAAAGCAAATACAGGATGGTAATAACTATGCAGGACAAAGCTGATTCTGTATATTTATAGTACTCACTCATGAGCTTGACAGAGGTACTAGAACTGTTACCACATTTCTTTTTCTAAGTAATATCCGCATGTGCAGGTGAAAGTGGCTCAGTTCGTGCCTGACTCTTTGCGGCCCCAAGGACTATAGAGTCCGTGGAATATCTTAGGCCAGAATACTGGAGTGGGTAGGCTATCCCTTCTCCAGGGAATCTTCCCGACCCAAGACTGAAAGCAGGGTCTTCTGCGTTGCAGGCAGATTCTTTACCAACTGAGCTAGTAGGGCTTCCCTGGTGGCTCAGTTGCTAAAGAATATCTGCATAACTGTCTATCGATTGGGCATTAGCAATCTGTCTGTGAGCAGGGCCGGTCATAAGCAGCTTCTGTGAGAAAACAGAAGCATGTCTGTCTGACTTGCTTCTCCGCGGAGCTTTCACTGTTCTTGCGCTAGTGCACATGCCAAGTATTAGGTTCGGTTTCTAAGTGAGAAACTAATGGCTACATTCACAGCTGGCCACTGAGGTACTTAATGGGAGAGGCGAACCCAGCTCTGCCAAGCAGCAGCCAACATGAAATCAGCTATTGTCATTGTAGCCAAGTTCCTTGAATTTGTAGTGTTATTTGCTGTGTTCTTCAAGAAGATGCCTTCGCCCTGCCAGTAAGACATATTTCCATAACACATAGCCATGCACTCAATCGATGTGCATCCTCCAGTAAAGCCCAGCCCCGATGTCTTAGAGGAGACTCTCTGGCCATTGTCATAAGCCAGTCTAATTTTGTGTGAGACCGTGAAACTCAGTGTCTTTATTACGCTTGTGCTTCTGACGGGAGGTCTGAGAAGGCACTTCTGAAGGTTTATTCCTACCAGTCGTTGTCATATTTATCGAGGCTTTATTTTATATTTTTTCTTATTTTTTACTTCTACCAGTTTCTTGCTACCAACCCGTCCCCCTCCACCCTCGTGCACACACGATCAGTCATGGAATCCCGTGGACTTCAGCCCGCCAGACTCCTCTGTCCATGGATTTTCCAGGCAAGAATATTGGAGGGGTTTGCCATTTCCTTCTCCATGTATGGAGTCTTTAAATATTCCGTCACTGAGGTGTTGCTTCTCCACTTGTACATGCCCTTCCTCCCTAATTGCAGTAGAAGTCATCCCCACTTCCCAACATGTCTGTCTTCCGACCTCTGGAGAATGTGTTGCTTGAGCTCACCACAGCGTCAGGATATTCTAGAAAGCCTTCTGATTGCAGTCTCTTCAGGAGGTTACAAGTGCTTCAAACCTCAGGATTTTACAAAGCACTTTTTACAACCTCAGCTGAAAGGGAAGTCAACACTCAGTGAAAGTCACAGGCTTCCATGGCCTGGACTTGATTATGGGTTGTGCTTTCATAATCATCGTGTTTCATATACCAACTAAGATGTCACTGAGAATTTTTTTCTTTCTCATCGTTCTCTCTTTCATGTTTATTTAGATATATTATGGGTTTTCCTATATACCTTGCGTTAGGGATGAGGGTCTTAAGTCAGTAGAACTTACTGCAACTGACTTCCAGTTAGCTGTGTTAGGACAGGAAAAAGAATGACCAGCTGCTGGATTCTTAAGATTATGTACGAAAACATTTTTCGTTTTCCTGTGTGCAGTCATCCAATTCTAACTTTGTGAAGTAGGCATTCAGAAAAATCACAAAACCGCCTAACTACTAGGCGGTCTCCCATGCAAGTACTGACCAGGCCCGGCCCTACTCAATTTCCCTGATCAGAGGAGATAGGGCACGTTCAGGGTGCTATGGCCTTAGACCGAGGCGGCTGTCAGGTGCCCCAAGAGCTCCGCGTTGCGCCTCCCTTGCGTTCTGACCTGCCCTTCGGGCCTGGGGCCACAGCTCTCGAGCTGGCGCGCGCTGCTCTTGAGCCGCACGACCGGCGACTGGACTCCGACCAACCAGGGCCGGCAGCTCGGGGGCCAGCGGAGGGCGCCACGGCCCCGCACACCGCCAGCCCCGGCCAGCACCCGTCTGGTCCGGCAGGGGCCTGGCGTGCCTGCGGGACCTGGGGTTGAGCAGCGAGGACGTCTCGGTGCCCCCTCACCCCCTGTCCCCCACCATCCCGTTCGCTGCTCAGGGTGACGTGGCTCCGGACGAGCGGGGCTTCGGCCCGGGGCCGCGGTCCCCGGAGCCTCCTGCGGGCTTAGAGGCAGCCCAGCCGGGGTCCCAGGCGCACATCCTGCCCGCTGCGCAAACCCCCTGGAGCGCCTCAGCCCCGCCTTTTCGCCCTACCGAGACCCGCCCTGCCCCCACTCTGCCGGCCCAGCACAAGTCTTTCCTGAGAGAGCAGACGAGCGAAAGCCAGGCACACGGACAGGCACTCGCACGCACCCACGCCAGGTGAGACAGAGGCAGAAAGAGACGAGGGTTCAGAGAGAGACTCGAAGACAGCTTGTGGGCAGGCGGCGCCTCGGGCAGCATGCCGGGCAGCTGCAGAGGCCACCCGGCCCTGAGCAGCGAATGCGATGGGGGCAGGGGGAAGCCGCTGAGTAGGGGCGGGCCTGGAGAGGCCCAGGGTGCCAGGGCACCTGAGATCTCCTCGCTCCGCGCCCCGCCCCCGTCCTCCCAACCCCCTGCACGCACGCCACGCCGGGGCGCTCTGACACTAGCTTCTCCGGAGTTTGGTCACCTGAATTTCTATCCTTGTGCTCAATTGAGTGATGACAGTGTATTGAACAGCTAGGTCATTTCCAAATAAATTAAGCTTAGTGTTTCACAGGACACCCGGACATGAATGCAGAGACCAGCACGGATGCATGGACACCAACCTTGGTAACTGGACAACCAATGGGAAATTACTGTCTGACTCAGGAGAGAGAAAGAAACCCGAACAGATGGAATGAAATGAACAGAAACACAAACTTTGCAACTCACACCCTAACTCAATTACAAAAAAAAAAAAAAAAACAACACTATAACCATTTCAGAAAAACAATAGACCTCTCCATGACCTTTGGTCGGGTGAGGAGTTCTAGCACACGACAAAATAAGCCACCTTTTCCAAATCGTGAATATGTCAGTTCACACATTGACTTTTACATTGAAATGTGTAACAAATAAACTTAAAATCATTGACTCACTACATAAGCATGGAAGTATTTTAAACATAAAGTATGTTCTATAGTATTCAGGAAGCATTTTGCACATGTCTCACTGTATGAGACCCAAAACTGGAACTTAGTTGAAGAGTCAGGATAGTCTAAAAATGAATCCCTAACTAAAAGGAATACACAGGATTATTGTAGATAAAAAAGGTTAAAGAAGAGAAACTAGAAATCAGTCATTAAATGTTTTAGGGGTTAGCTTAGAGTGACTAGCCTCTTCGGGACTTTTTAAATTTTTCATGTTTGCATCTTCCAAATTTTCCATGGTGAGAATAATACTTTCATATCAGTTTCAAAATCAGTCTCACACTAAAGACAGAAAGACTGGAATAAGATATAAGAAATGCTTGGGGGGAAACAAATGCTTGAACTAAAGGTGGTACTGATGATATTATTTGCAGGGCAGCCAAGGAGTCACAGATGTAGAGAACAGACTTATGGACATGGGCAGGGGGGAGGAAGGAGAGGGTGAGATGAATGCAGAGTAACATGAAAATATATTACCATACGTAAAAACAGATGCCAATGAAATTTGCTGTATGACTCAGGGGACTCAAAGAGGGGCTCTGCAACAAGCTAGGGGTGGAGTGGGGAGGGAAATGGGAGAGAGGTTCAGGAGGGAGGAAACATATGTATACCTGTGGCTCATTCATGCTGATGTTTGGCAACAAAATTCTGTAAGCAACTATCATCAATTGAAAGAAAAAGTCATGTTTGGACTTACCAAACAAGGTCTTGTGTACTTCTAGCATGGCCTTCTGTTTCCTGCTGCCACCCTTAACTTATTCTTCCATATCATTAAACAGACTAGTCAAGTTTTTGCCAAACATATCTTGAGCTCCTGCATTATGCTGATCCACTGCCTTCTCACGATCCAGTTTAGAATGGACACCAAAGAAACTTTTTGTCGTGTCTTCAAGTATTTGAGGCCACACTATGTGACTTTTAAAAATAAATGTGGATAAGACGGACATGACCAAAGCAATCTAATGACAATATCTGTGCTTCATTAAAGACTTCTGCAGAGAACTAGTAAATTTTATATATAGTATCAGAAGAATTTTTTAAATGCATGCCAACGATTATTTCTCCTCCGCTAGCCATCTGGACAAGGAAAACTGAGTTTACCAATCAATGCCCATAGTTATGCTCCCTCACTGATTTTTACCCAATATTACTCAGGCAGGAGACCCTGGTTCAGTTCCTGGGTCAGGAAGATCCGCTGGAGAAGGGATAGGCTACCCACTCCAGTAGTAGTGGGCTTTCCTTGTGGCTCAGTTGGTAAAGAATCATTCCTCTTTCACAAGAGTAGCTCAACTCCTCTCAAAGCAAATACAGGATGGTAATAACTATGCAGGACAAAGCTGATTCTGTATATTTATAGTACTCACTCATGAGCTTGACAGAGGTACTAGAACTGTTACCACATTTCTTTTTCTAAGTAATATCCGCATGTGCAGGTGAAAGTGGCTCAGTTCGTGCCTGACTCTTTGCGGCCCCAAGGACTATAGAGTCCGTGGAATATCTTAGGCCAGAATACTGGAGTGGGTAGGCTATCCCTTCTCCAGGGAATCTTCCCGACCCAAGACTGAAAGCAGGGTCTTCTGCGTTGCAGGCAGATTCTTTACCAACTGAGCTAGTAGGGCTTCCCTGGTGGCTCAGTTGCTAAAGAATATCTGCATAACTGTCTATCGATTGGGCATTAGCAATCTGTCTGTGAGCAGGGCCGGTCATAAGCAGCTTCTGTGAGAAAACAGAAGCATGTCTGTCTGACTTGCTTCTCCGCGGAGCTTTCACTGTTCTTGCGCTAGTGCACATGCCAAGTATTAGGTTCGGTTTCTAAGTGAGAAACTAATGGCTACATTCACAGCTGGCCACTGAGGTACTTAATGGGAGAGGCGAACCCAGCTCTGCCAAGCAGCAGCCAACATGAAATCAGCTATTGTCATTGTAGCCAAGTTCCTTGAATTTGTAGTGTTATTTGCTGTGTTCTTCAAGAAGATGCCTTCGCCCTGCCAGTAAGACATATTTCCATAACACATAGCCATGCACTCAATCGATGTGCATCCTCCAGTAAAGCCCAGCCCCGATGTCTTAGAGGAGCCTCTCTGGCCATTGTCATAAGCCAGTCTAATTTTGTGTGAGACCGTGAAACTCAGTGTCTTTATTACGCTTGTGCTTCTGACGGGAGGTCTGAGAAGGCACTTCTGAAGGTTTATTCCTACCAGTCGTTGTCATATTTATCGAGGCTTTATTTTATATTTTTTCTTATTTTTTACTTCTACCAGTTTCTTGCTACCAACCCGTCCCCCTCCACCCTCGTGCACACACGATCAGTCATGGAATCCCGTGGACTTCAGCCCGCCAGACTCCTCTGTCCATGGATTTTCCAGGCAAGAATATTGGAGGGGTTTGCCATTTCCTTCTCCATGTATGGAGTCTTTAAATATTCCGTCACTGAGGTGTTGCTTCTCCACTTGTACATGCCCTTCCTCCCTAATTGCAGTAGAAGTCATCCCCACTTCCCAACATGTCTGTCTTCCGACCTCTGGAGAATGTGTTGCTTGAGCTCACCACAGCGTCAGGATATTCTAGAAAGCCTTCTGATTGCAGTCTCTTCAGGAGGTTACAAGTGCTTCAAACCTCAGGATTTTACAAAGCACTTTTTACAACCTCAGCTGAAAGGGAAGTCAACACTCAGTGAAAGTCACAGGCTTCCATGGCCTGGACTTGATTATGGGTTGTGCTTTCATAATCATCGTGTTTCATATACCAACTAAGATGTCACTGAGAATTTTTTTCTTTCTCATCGTTCTCTCTTTCATGTTTATTTAGATATATTATGGGTTTTCCTATATACCTTGCGTTAGGGATGAGGGTCTTAAGTCAGTAGAACTTACTGCAACTGACTTCCAGTTAGCTGTGTTAGGACAGGAAAAAGAATGACCAGCTGCTGGATTCTTAAGATTATGTACGAAAACATTTTTCGTTTTCCTGTGTGCAGTCATCCAATTCTAACTTTGTGAAGTAGGCATTCAGAAAAATCACAAAACCGCCTAACTACTAGGCGGTCTCCCATGCAAGTACTGACCAGGCCGGGCCCTACTCAATTTCCCTGATCAGAGGAGATAGGGCACGTTCAGGGTGCTATGGCCTTAGACCGAGGCGGCTGTCAGGTGCCCCAAGAGCTCCGCGTTGCGCCTCCCTTGCGTTCTGACCTGCCCTTCGGGCCTGGGGCCACAGCTCTCGAGCTGGCGCGCGCTGCTCTTGAGCCGCACGACCGGCGACTGGACTCCGACCAACCAGGGCCGGCAGCTCGGGGGCCAGCGGAGGGCGCCACGGCCCCGCACACCGCCAGCCCCGGCCAGCACCCGTCTGGTCCGGCAGGGGCCTGGCGTGCCTGCGGGACCTGGGGTAGAGCAGCGAGGACGTCTCGGTGCCCCCTCACCCCCTGTCCCCCACCATCCCGTTCGCTGCTCAGGGTGACGTGGCTCCGGACGAGCGGGGCTTCGGCCCGGGGCCGCGGTCCCCGGAGCCTCCTGCGGGCTTAGAGGCAGCCCAGCCGGGGTCCCAGGCGCACATCCTGCCCGCTGCGCAAACCCCCTGGAGCGCCTCAGCCCCGCCTTTTCGCCCTACCGAGACCCGCCCTGCCCCCACTCTGCCGGCCCAGCACAAGTCTTTCCTGAGAGAGCAGACGAGCGAAAGCCAGGCACACGGACAGGCACTCGCACGCACCCACGCCAGGTGAGACAGAGGCAGAAAGAGACGAGGGTTCAGAGAGAGACTCGAAGACAGCTTGTGGGCAGGGGGCGCCTCGGGCAGCATGCCGGGCAGCTGCAGAGGCCACCCGGCCCTGAGCAGCGAATGCGATGGGGGCAGGGGGAAGCCGCTGAGTAGGGGCGGGCCTGGAGAGGCCCAGGGTGCCAGGGCACCTGAGATCTCCTCGCTCCGCGCCCCGCCCCCGTCCTCCCAACCCCCTGCACGCACGCCACGCCGGGGCGCTCTGACACTAGCTTCTCCGGAGTTTGGTCACCTGAATTTCTATCCTTGTGCTCAATTGAGTGATGACAGTGTATTGAACAGCTAGGTCATTTCCAAATAAATTAAGCTTAGTGTTTCACAGGACACCCGGACATGAATGCAGAGACCAGCACGGATGCATGGACACCAACCTTGGTAACTGGACAACCAATGGGAAATTACTGTCTGACTCAGGAGAGAGAAAGAAACCCGAACAGATGGAATGAAATGAACAGAAACACAAACTTTGCAACTCACACCCTAACTCAATTACAAAAAAAAAAAAAAAAAAAAAAAAACAACAACACTATAACCATTTCAGAAAAACAATAGACCTCTCCATGACCTTTGGTCGGGTGAGGAGTTCTAGCACACGACAAAATAAGCCACCTTTTCCAAATCGTGAATATGTCAGTTCACACATTGACTTTTACATTGAAATGTGTAACAAATAAACTTAAAATCATTGACTCACTACATAAGCATGGAAGTATTTTAAACATAAAGTATGTTCTATAGTATTCAGGAAGCATTTTGCACATGTCTCACTGTATGAGACCCAAAACTGGAACTTAGTTGAAGAGTCAGGATAGTCTAAAAATGAATCCCTAACTAAAAGGAATACACAGGATTATTGTAGATAAAAAAGGTTAAAGAAGAGAAACTAGAAATCAGTCAATAAATGTTTTAGGGGTTAGCTTAGAGTGACTAGCCTCTTCGGGACTTTTTAAATTTTTCATGTTTGCATCTTCCAAATTTTCCATGGTGAGAATAATACTTTCATATCAGTTTCAAAATCAGTCTCACACTAAAGACAGAAAGACTGGAATAAGATATAAGAAATGCTTGGGGGGAAACAAATGCTTGAACTAAAGGTGGTACTGATGATATTATTTGCAGGGCAGCCAAGGAGTCACAGATGTAGAGAACAGACTTATGGACATGGGCAGGGGGGAGGAAGGAGAGGGTGAGATGAATGCAGAGTAACATGAAAATATATTACCATACGTAAAAACAGATGCCAATGAAATTTGCTGTATGACTCAGGGGACTCAAAGAGGGGCTCTGCAACAAGCTAGGGGTGGAGTGGGGAGGGAAATGGGAGAGAGGTTCAGGAGGGAGGAAACATATGTATACCTGTGGCTCATTCATGCTGATGTTTGGCAACAAAATTCTGTAAGCAACTATCATCAATTGAAAGAAAAAGTCATGTTTGGACTTACCAAACAAGGTCTTGTGTACTTCTAGCATGGCCTTCTGTTTCCTGCTGCCACCCTTAACTCATTCTTCCATATCATTAAACAGACTAGTCAGGTTTTTGCCAAACATATCTTGAGCTCCTGCATTATGCTGATCCACTGCCTTCTCACGATCCAGTTTAGAATGGACACCAAAGAAACTTTTTGTCGTGTCTTCAAGTATTTGAGGCCACACTATGTGACTTTTAAAAATAAATGTGGATAAGACGGACATGACCAAAGCAATCTAATGACAATATCTGTGCTTCATTAAAGACTTCTGCAGAGAACTAGTAAATTTTATATATAGTATCAGAAGAATTTTTTAAATGCATGCCAACGATTATTTCTCCTCCGCTAGCCATCTGGACAAGGAAAACTGAGTTTACCAATCAATGCCCATAGTTATGCTCCCTCACTGATTTTTACCCAATATTACTCAGGCAGGAGACCCTGGTTCAGTTCCTGGGTCAGGAAGATCCGCTGGAGAAGGGATAGGCTACCCACTCCAGTAGTAGTGGGCTTTCCTTGTGGCTCAGTTGGTAAAGAATCATTCCTCTTTCACAAGAGTAGCTCAACTCCTCTCAAAGCAAATACAGGATGGTAATAACTATGCAGGACAAAGCTGATTCTGTATATTTATAGTACTCACTCATGAGCTTGACAGAGGTACTAGAACTGTTACCACATTTCTTTTTCTAAGTAATATCCGCATGTGCAGGTGAAAGTGGCTCAGTTCGTGCCTGACTCTTTGCGGCCCCAAGGACTATAGAGTCCGTGGAATATCTTAGGCCAGAATACTGGAGTGGGTAGGCTATCCCTTCTCCAGGGAATCTTCCCGACCCAAGACTGAAAGCAGGGTCTTCTGCGTTGCAGGCAGATTCTTTACCAACTGAGCTAGTAGGGCTTCCCTGGTGGCTCAGTTGCTAAAGAATATCTGCATAACTGTCTATCGATTGGGCATTAGCAATCTGTCTGTGAGCAGGGCCGGTCATAAGCAGCTTCTGTGAGAAAACAGAAGCATGTCTGTCTGACTTGCTTCTCCGCGGAGCTTTCACTGTTCTTGCGCTAGTGCACATGCCAAGTATTAGGTTCGGTTTCTAAGTGAGAAACTAATGGCTACATTCACAGCTGGCCACTGAGGTACTTAATGGGAGAGGCGAACCCAGCTCTGCCAAGCAGCAGCCAACATGAAATCAGCTATTGTCATTGTAGCCAAGTTCCTTGAATTTGTAGTGTTATTTGCTGTGTTCTTCAAGAAGATGCCTTCGCCCTGCCAGTAAGACATATTTCCATAACACATAGCCATGCACTCAATCGATGTGCATCCTCCAGTAAAGCCCAGCCCCGATGTCTTAGAGGAGCCTCTCTGGCCATTGTCATAAGCCAGTCTAATTTTGTGTGAGACCGTGAAACTCAGTGTCTTTATTACGCTTGTGCTTCTGACGGGAGGTCTGAGAAGGCACTTCTGAAGGTTTATTCCTACCAGTCGTTGTCATATTTATCGAGGCTTTATTTTATATTTTTTCTTATTTTTTACTTCTACCAGTTTCTTGCTACCAACCCGTCCCCCTCCACCCTCGTGCACACACGATCAGTCATGGAATCCCGTGGACTTCAGCCCGCCAGACTCCTCTGTCCATGGATTTTCCAGGCAAGAATATTGGAGGGGTTTGCCATTTCCTTCTCCATGTATGGAGTCTTTAAATATTCCGTCACTGAGGTGTTGCTTCTCCACTTGTACATGCCCTTCCTCCCTAATTGCAGTAGAAGTCATCCCCACTTCCCAACATGTCTGTCTTCCGACCTCTGGAGAATGTGTTGCTTGAGCTCACCACAGCGTCAGGATATTCTAGAAAGCCTTCTGATTGCAGTCTCTTCAGGAGGTTACAAGTGCTTCAAACCTCAGGATTTTACAAAGCACTTTTTACAACCTCAGCTGAAAGGGAAGTCAACACTCAGTGAAAGTCACAGGCTTCCATGGCCTGGACTTGATTATGGGTTGTGCTTTCATAATCATCGTGTTTCATATACCAACTAAGATGTCACTGAGAATTTTTTTCTTTCTCATCGTTCTCTCTTTCATGTTTATTTAGATATATTATGGGTTTTCCTATATACCTTGCGTTAGGGATGAGGGTCTTAAGTCAGTAGAACTTACTGCAACTGACTTCCAGTTAGCTGTGTTAGGACAGGAAAAAGAATGACCAGCTGCTGGATTCTTAAGATTATGTACGAAAACATTTTTCGTTTTCCTGTGTGCAGTCATCCAATTCTAACTTTGTGAAGTAGGCATTCAGAAAAATCACAAAACCGCCTAACTACTAGGCGGTCTCCCATGCAAGTACTGACCAGGCCGGGCCCTACTCAATTTCCCTGATCAGAGGAGATAGGGCACGTTCAGGGTGCTATGGCCTTAGACCGAGGCGGCTGTCAGGTGCCCCAAGAGCTCCGCGTTGCGCCTCCCTTGCGTTCTGACCTGCCCTTCGGGCCTGGGGCCACAGCTCTCGAGCTGGCGCGCGCTGCTCTTGAGCCGCACGACCGGCGACTGGACTCCGACCAACCAGGGCCGGCAGCTCGGGGGCCAGCGGAGGGCGCCACGGCCCCGCACACCGCCAGCCCCGGCCAGCACCCGTCTGGTCCGGCAGGGGCCTGGCGTGCCTGCGGGACCTGGGGTAGAGCAGCGAGGACGTCTCGGTGCCCCCTCACCCCCTGTCCCCCACCATCCCGTTCGCTGCTCAGGGTGACGTGGCTCCGGACGAGCGGGGCTTCGGCCCGGGGCCGCGGTCCCCGGAGCCTCCTGCGGGCTTAGAGGCAGCCCAGCCGGGGTCCCAGGCGCACATCCTGCCCGCTGCGCAAACCCCCTGGAGCGCCTCAGCCCCGCCTTTTCGCCCTACCGAGACCCGCCCTGCCCCCACTCTGCCGGCCCAGCACAAGTCTTTCCTGAGAGAGCAGACGAGCGAAAGCCAGGCACACGGACAGGCACTCGCACGCACCCACGCCAGGTGAGACAGAGGCAGAAAGAGACGAGGGTTCAGAGAGAGACTCGAAGACAGCTTGTGGGCAGGGGGCGCCTCGGGCAGCATGCCGGGCAGCTGCAGAGGCCACCCGGCCCTGAGCAGCGAATGCGATGGGGGCAGGGGGAAGCCGCTGAGTAGGGGCGGGCCTGGAGAGGCCCAGGGTGCCAGGGCACCTGAGATCTCCTCGCTCCGCGCCCCGCCCCCGTCCTCCCAACCCCCTGCACGCACGCCACGCCGGGGCGCTCTGACACTAGCTTCTCCGGAGTTTGGTCACCTGAATTTCTATCCTTGTGCTCAATTGAGTGATGACAGTGTATTGAACAGCTAGGTCATTTCCAAATAAATTAAGCTTAGTGTTTCACAGGACACCCGGACATGAATGCAGAGACCAGCACGGATGCATGGACACCAACCTTGGTAACTGGACAACCAATGGGAAATTACTGTCTGACTCAGGAGAGAGAAAGAAACCCGAACAGATGGAATGAAATGAACAGAAACACAAACTTTGCAACTCACACCCTAACTCAATTACAAAAAAAAAAAAAAAAACAACACTATAACCATTTCAGAAAAACAATAGACCTCTCCATGACCTTTGGTCGGGTGAGGAGTTCTAGCACACGACAAAATAAGCCACCTTTTCCAAATCGTGAATATGTCAGTTCACACATTGACTTTTACATTGAAATGTGTAACAAATAAACTTAAAATCATTGACTCACTACATAAGCATGGAAGTATTTTAAACATAAAGTATGTTCTATAGTATTCAGGAAGCATTTTGCACATGTCTCACTGTATGAGACCCAAAACTGGAACTTAGTTGAAGAGTCAGGATAGTCTAAAAATGAATCCCTAACTAAAAGGAATACACAGGATTATTGTAGATAAAAAAGGTTAAAGAAGAGAAACTAGAAATCAGTCAATAAATGTTTTAGGGGTTAGCTTAGAGTGACTAGCCTCTTCGGGACTTTTTAAATTTTTCATGTTTGCATCTTCCAAATTTTCCATGGTGAGAATAATACTTTCATATCAGTTTCAAAATCAGTCTCACACTAAAGACAGAAAGACTGGAATAAGATATAAGAAATGCTTGGGGGGAAACAAATGCTTGAACTAAAGGTGGTACTGATGATATTATTTGCAGGGCAGCCAAGGAGTCACAGATGTAGAGAACAGACTTATGGACATGGGCAGGGGGGAGGAAGGAGAGGGTGAGATGAATGCAGAGTAACATGAAAATATATTACCATACGTAAAAACAGATGCCAATGAAATTTGCTGTATGACTCAGGGGACTCAAAGAGGGGCTCTGCAACAAGCTAGGGGTGGAGTGGGGAGGGAAATGGGAGAGAGGTTCAGGAGGGAGGAAACATATGTATACCTGTGGCTCATTCATGCTGATGTTTGGCAACAAAATTCTGTAAGCAACTATCATCAATTGAAAGAAAAAGTCATGTTTGGACTTACCAAACAAGGTCTTGTGTACTTCTAGCATGGCCTTCTGTTTCCTGCTGCCACCCTTAACTTATTCTTCCATATCATTAAACAGACTAGTCAAGTTTTTGCCAAACATATCTTGAGCTCCTGCATTATGCTGATCCACTGCCTTCTCACGATCCAGTTTAGAATGGACACCAAAGAAACTTTTTGTCGTGTCTTCAAGTATTTGAGGCCACACTATGTGACTTTTAAAAATAAATGTGGATAAGACGGACATGACCAAAGCAATCTAATGACAATATCTGTGCTTCATTAAAGACTTCTGCAGAGAACTAGTAAATTTTATATATAGTATCAGAAGAATTTTTTAAATGCATGCCAACGATTATTTCTCCTCCGCTAGCCATCTGGACAAGGAAAACTGAGTTTACCAATCAATGCCCATAGTTATGCTCCCTCACTGATTTTTACCCAATATTACTCAGGCAGGAGACCCTGGTTCAGTTCCTGGGTCAGGAAGATCCGCTGGAGAAGGGATAGGCTACCCACTCCAGTAGTAGTGGGCTTTCCTTGTGGCTCAGTTGGTAAAGAATCATTCCTCTTTCACAAGAGTAGCTCAACTCCTCTCAAAGCAAATACAGGATGGTAATAACTATGCAGGACAAAGCTGATTCTGTATATTTATAGTACTCACTCATGAGCTTGACAGAGGTACTAGAACTGTTACCACATTTCTTTTTCTAAGTAATATCCGCATGTGCAGGTGAAAGTGGCTCAGTTCGTGCCTGACTCTTTGCGGCCCCAAGGACTATAGAGTCCGTGGAATATCTTAGGCCAGAATACTGGAGTGGGTAGGCTATCCCTTCTCCAGGGAATCTTCCCGACCCAAGACTGAAAGCAGGGTCTTCTGCGTTGCAGGCAGATTCTTTACCAACTGAGCTAGTAGGGCTTCCCTGGTGGCTCAGTTGCTAAAGAATATCTGCATAACTGTCTATCGATTGGGCATTAGCAATCTGTCTGTGAGCAGGGCCGGTCATAAGCAGCTTCTGTGAGAAAACAGAAGCATGTCTGTCTGACTTGCTTCTCCGCGGAGCTTTCACTGTTCTTGCGCTAGTGCACATGCCAAGTATTAGGTTCGGTTTCTAAGTGAGAAACTAATGGCTACATTCACAGCTGGCCACTGAGGTACTTAATGGGAGAGGCGAACCCAGCTCTGCCAAGCAGCAGCCAACATGAAATCAGCTATTGTCATTGTAGCCAAGTTCCTTGAATTTGTAGTGTTATTTGCTGTGTTCTTCAAGAAGATGCCTTCGCCCTGCCAGTAAGACATATTTC
Source organism: Muntiacus reevesi (assembly GCF_963930625.1). Taxonomy (NCBI): domain Eukaryota; kingdom Metazoa; phylum Chordata; class Mammalia; order Artiodactyla; family Cervidae; genus Muntiacus; species Muntiacus reevesi. The sequence continues at coordinate 311,110 of NW_027077825.1, read as the reverse complement.
CATAACACATAGCCATGCACTCAATCGATGTGCATCCTCCAGTAAAGCCCAGCCCCGATGTCTTAGAGGAGCCTCTCTGGCCATTGTCATAAGCCAGTCTAATTTTGTGTGAGACCGTGAAACTCAGTGTCTTTATTACGCTTGTGCTTCTGACGGGAGGTCTGAGAAGGCACTTCTGAAGGTTTATTCCTACCAGTCGTTGTCATATTTATCGAGGCTTTATTTTATATTTTTTCTTATTTTTTACTTCTACCAGTTTCTTGCTACCAACCCGTCCCCCTCCACCCTCGTGCACACACGATCAGTCATGGAATCCCGTGGACTTCAGCCCGCCAGACTCCTCTGTCCATGGATTTTCCAGGCAAGAATATTGGAGGGGTTTGCCATTTCCTTCTCCATGTATGGAGTCTTTAAATATTCCGTCACTGAGGTGTTGCTTCTCCACTTGTACATGCCCTTCCTCCCTAATTGCAGTAGAAGTCATCCCCACTTCCCAACATGTCTGTCTTCCGACCTCTGGAGAATGTGTTGCTTGAGCTCACCACAGCGTCAGGATATTCTAGAAAGCCTTCTGATTGCAGTCTCTTCAGGAGGTTACAAGTGCTTCAAACCTCAGGATTTTACAAAGCACTTTTTACAACCTCAGCTGAAAGGGAAGTCAACACTCAGTGAAAGTCACAGGCTTCCATGGCCTGGACTTGATTATGGGTTGTGCTTTCATAATCATCGTGTTTCATATACCAACTAAGATGTCACTGAGAATTTTTTTCTTTCTCATCGTTCTCTCTTTCATGTTTATTTAGATATATTATGGGTTTTCCTATATACCTTGCGTTAGGGATGAGGGTCTTAAGTCAGTAGAACTTACTGCAACTGACTTCCAGTTAGCTGTGTTAGGACAGGAAAAAGAATGACCAGCTGCTGGATTCTTAAGATTATGTACGAAAACATTTTTCGTTTTCCTGTGTGCAGTCATCCAATTCTAACTTTGTGAAGTAGGCATTCAGAAAAATCACAAAACCGCCTAACTACTAGGCGGTCTCCCATGCAAGTACTGACCAGGCCGGGCCCTACTCAATTTCCCTGATCAGAGGAGATAGGGCACGTTCAGGGTGCTATGGCCTTAGACCGAGGCGGCTGTCAGGTGCCCCAAGAGCTCCGCGTTGCGCCTCCCTTGCGTTCTGACCTGCCCTTCGGGCCTGGGGCCACAGCTCTCGAGCTGGCGCGCGCTGCTCTTGAGCCGCACGACCGGCGACTGGACTCCGACCAACCAGGGCCGGCAGCTCGGGGGCCAGCGGAGGGCGCCACGGCCCCGCACACCGCCAGCCCCGGCCAGCACCCGTCTGGTCCGGCAGGGGCCTGGCGTGCCTGCGGGACCTGGGGTGGGGGGAGGGGGGGGTGGGTAGAGCAGCGAGGACGTCTCGGTGCCCCCTCACCCCCTGTCCCCCACCATCCCGTTCGCTGCTCAGGGTGACGTGGCTCCGGACGAGCGGGGCTTCGGCCCGGGGCCGCGGTCCCCGGAGCCTCCTGCGGGCTTAGAGGCAGCCCAGCCGGGGTCCCAGGCGCACATCCTGCCCGCTGCGCAAACCCCCTGGAGCGCCTCAGCCCCGCCTTTTCGCCCTACCGAGACCCGCCCTGCCCCCACTCTGCCGGCCCAGCACAAGTCTTTCCTGAGAGAGCAGACGAGCGAAAGCCAGGCACACGGACAGGCACTCGCACGCACCCACGCCAGGTGAGACAGAGGCAGAAAGAGACGAGGGTTCAGAGAGAGACTCGAAGACAGCTTGTGGGCAGGGGGCGCCTCGGGCAGCATGCCGGGCAGCTGCAGAGGCCACCCGGCCCTGAGCAGCGAATGCGATGGGGGCAGGGGGAAGCCGCTGAGTAGGGGCGGGCCTAGAGAGGCCCAGGGTGCCAGGGCACCTGAGATCTCCTCGCTCCGCGCCCCGCCCCCGTCCTCCCAACCCCCTGCACGCACGCCACGCCGGGGCGCTCTGACACTAGCTTCTCCGGAGTTTGGTCACCTGAATTTCTATCCTTGTGCTCAATTGAGTGATGACAGTGTATTGAACAGCTAGGTCATTTCCAAATAAATTAAGCTTAGTGTTTCACAGGACACCCGGACATGAATGCAGAGACCAGCACGGATGCATGGACACCAACCTTGGTAACTGGACAACCAATGGGAAATTACTGTCTGACTCAGGAGAGAGAAAGAAACCCGAACAGATGGAATGAAATGAACAGAAACACAAACTTTGCAACTCACACCCTAACTCAATTACAAAAAAAAAAAAAACAACAACACTATAACCATTTCAGAAAAACAATAGACCTCTCCATGACCTTTGGTCGGGTGAGGAGTTCTAGCACACGACAAAATAAGCCACCTTTTCCAAATCGTGAATATGTCAGTTCACACATTGACTTTTACATTGAAATGTGTAACAAATAAACTTAAAATCATTGACTCACTACATAAGCATGGAAGTATTTTAAACATAAAGTATGTTCTATAGTATTCAGGAAGCATTTTGCACATGTCTCACTGTATGAGACCCAAAACTGGAACTTAGTTGAAGAGTCAGGATAGTCTAAAAATGAATCCCTAACTAAAAGGAATACACAGGATTATTGTAGATAAAAAAGGTTAAAGAAGAGAAACTAGAAATCAGTCAATAAATGTTTTAGGGGTTAGCTTAGCCTCTTCGGGACTTTTTAAATTTTTCATGTTTGCATCTTCCAAATTTTCCATGGTGAGAATAATACTTTCATATCAGTTTCAAAATCAGTCTCACACTAAAGACAGAAAGACTGGAATAAGATATAAGAAATGCTTGGGGGGAAACAAATGCTTGAACTAAAGGTGGTACTGATGATATTATTTGCAGGGCAGCCAAGGAGTCACAGATGTAGAGAACAGACTTATGGACATGGGCAGGGGGGAGGAAGGAGAGGGTGAGATGAATGCAGAGTAACATGAAAATATATTACCATACGTAAAAACAGATGCCAATGAAATTTGCTGTATGACTCAGGGGACTCAAAGAGGGGCTCTGCAACAAGCTAGGGGTGGAGTGGGGAGGGAAATGGGAGAGAGGTTCAGGAGGGAGGAAACATATGTATACCTGTGGCTCATTCATGCTGATGTTTGGCAACAAAATTCTGTAAGCAACTATCATCAATTGAAAGAAAAAGTCATGTTTGGACTTACCAAACAAGGTCTTGTGTACTTCTAGCATGGCCTTCTGTTTCCTGCTGCCACCCTTAACTCATTCTTCCATATCATTAAACAGACTAGTCAAGTTTTTGCCAAACATATCTTGAGCTCCTGCATTATGCTGATCCACTGCCTTCTCACGATCCAGTTTAGAATGGACACCAAAGAAACTTTTTGTCGTGTCTTCAAGTATTTGAGGCCACACTATGTGACTTTTAAAAATAAATGTGGATAAGACGGACATGACCAAAGCAATCTAATGACAATATCTGTGCTTCATTAAAGACTTCTGCAGAGAACTAGTAAATTTTATATATAGTATCAGAAGAATTTTTTAAATGCATGCCAACGATTATTTCTCCTCCGCTAGCCATCTGGACAAGGAAAACTGAGTTTACCAATCAATGCCCATAGTTATGCTCCCTCACTGATTTTTACCCAATATTACTCAGGCAGGAGACCCTGGTTCAGTTCCTGGGTCAGGAAGATCCGCTGGAGAAGGGATAGGCTACCCACTCCAGTAGTAGTGGGCTTTCCTTGTGGCTCAGTTGGTAAAGAATCATTCCTCTTTCACAAGAGTAGCTCAACTCCTCTCAAAGCAAATACAGGATGGTAATAACTATGCAGGACAAAGCTGATTCTGTATATTTATAGTACTCACTCATGAGCTTGACAGAGGTACTAGAACTGTTACCACATTTCTTTTTCTAAGTAATATCCGCATGTGCAGGTGAAAGTGGCTCAGTTCGTGCCTGACTCTTTGCGGCCCCAAGGACTATAGAGTCCGTGGAATATCTTAGGCCAGAATACTGGAGTGGGTAGGCTATCCCTTCTCCAGGGAATCTTCCCGACCCAAGACTGAAAGCAGGGTCTTCTGCGTTGCAGGCAGATTCTTTACCAACTGAGCTAGTAGGGCTTCCCTGGTGGCTCAGTTGCTAAAGAATATCTGCATAACTGTCTATCGATTGGGCATTAGCAATCTGTCTGTGAGCAGGGCCGGTCATAAGCAGCTTCTGTGAGAAAACAGAAGCATGTCTGTCTGACTTGCTTCTCCGCGGAGCTTTCACTGTTCTTGCGCTAGTGCACATGCCAAGTATTAGGTTCGGTTTCTAAGTGAGAAACTAATGGCTACATTCACAGCTGGCCACTGAGGTACTTAATGGGAGAGGCGAACCCAGCTCTGCCAAGCAGTAGCCAACATGAAATCAGCTATTGTCATTGTAGCCAAGTTCCTTGAATTTGTAGTGTTATTTGCTGTGTTCTTCAAGAAGATGCCTTCGCCCTGCCAGTAAGACATATTTCCATAACACATAGCCATGCACTCAATCGATGTGCATCCTCCAGTAAAGCCCAGCCCCGATGTCTTAGAGGAGCCTCTCTGGCCATTGTCATAAGCCAGTCTAATTTTGTGTGAGACCGTGAAACTCAGTGTCTTTATTACGCTTGTGCTTCTGACGGGAGGTCTGAGAAGGCACTTCTGAAGGTTTATTCCTACCAGTCGTTGTCATATTTATCGAGGCTTTATTTTATATTTTTTCTTATTTTTTACTTCTACCAGTTTCTTGCTACCAACCCGTCCCCCTCCACCCTCGTGCACACACGATCAGTCATGGAATCCCGTGGACTTCAGCCCGCCAGACTCCTCTGTCCATGGATTTTCCAGGCAAGAATATTGGAGGGGTTTGCCATTTCCTTCTCCATGTATGGAGTCTTTAAATATTCCGTCACTGAGGTGTTGCTTCTCCACTTGTACATGCCCTTCCTCCCTAATTGCAGTAGAAGTCATCCCCACTTCCCAACATGTCTGTCTTCCGACCTCTGGAGAATGTGTTGCTTGAGCTCACCACAGCGTCAGGATATTCTAGAAAGCCTTCTGATTGCAGTCTCTTCAGGAGGTTACAAGTGCTTCAAACCTCAGGATTTTACAAAGCACTTTTTACAACCTCAGCTGAAAGGGAAGTCAACACTCAGTGAAAGTCACAGGCTTCCATGGCCTGGACTTGATTATGGGTTGTGCTTTCATAATCATCGTGTTTCATATACCAACTAAGATGTCACTGAGAATTTTTTTCTTTCTCATCGTTCTCTCTTTCATGTTTATTTAGATATATTATGGGTTTTCCTATATACCTTGCGTTAGGGATGAGGGTCTTAAGTCAGTAGAACTTACTGCAACTGACTTCCAGTTAGCTGTGTTAGGACAGGAAAAAGAATGACCAGCTGCTGGATTCTTAAGATTATGTACGAAAACATTTTTCGTTTTCCTGTGTGCAGTCATCCAATTCTAACCTTGTGAAGTAGGCATTCAGAAAAATCACAAAACCGCCTAACTACTAGGCGGTCTCCCATGCAAGTACTGACCAGGCCGGGCCCTACTCAATTTCCCTGATCAGAGGAGATAGGGCACGTTCAGGGTGCTATGGCCTTAGACCGAGGCGGCTGTCAGGTGCCCCAAGAGCTCCGCGTTGCGCCTCCCTTGCGTTCTGACCTGCCCTTCGGGCCTGGGGCCACAGCTCTCGAGCTGGCGCGCGCTGCTCTTGAGCCGCACGACCGGCGACTGGACTCCGACCAACCAGGGCCGGCAGCTCGGGGGCCAGCGGAGGGCGCCACGGCCCCGCACACCGCCAGCCCCGGCCAGCACCCGTCTGGTCCGGCAGGGGCCTGGCGTGCCTGCGGGACCTGGGGTAGAGCAGCGAGGACGTCTCGGTGCCCCCTCACCCCCTGTCCCCCACCATCCCGTTCGCTGCTCAGGGTGACGTGGCTCCGGACGAGCGGGGCTTCGGCCCGGGGCCGCGGTCCCCGGAGCCTCCTGCGGGCTTAGAGGCAGCCCAGCCGGGGTCCCAGGCGCACATCCTGCCCGCTGCGCAAACCCCCTGGAGCGCCTCAGCCCCGCCTTTTCGCCCTACCGAGACCCGCCCTGCCCCCACTCTGCCGGCCCAGCACAAGTCTTTCCTGAGAGAGCAGACGAGCGAAAGCCAGGCACACGGACAGGCACTCGCACGCACCCACGCCAGGTGAGACAGAGGCAGAAAGAGACGAGGGTTCAGAGAGAGACTCGAAGACAGCTTGTGGGCAGGGGGCGCCTCGGGCAGCATGCCGGGCAGCTGCAGAGGCCACCCGGCCCTGAGCAGCGAATGCGATGGGGGCAGGGGGAAGCCGCTGAGTAGGGGCGGGCCTGGAGAGGCCCAGGGTGCCAGGGCACCTGAGATCTCCTCGCTCCGCGCCCCGCCCCCGTCCTCCCAACCCCCTGCACGCACGCCACGCCGGGGCGCTCTGACACTAGCTTCTCCGGAGTTTGGTCACCTGAATTTCTATCCTTGTGCTCAATTGAGTGATGACAGTGTATTGAACAGCTAGGTCATTTCCAAATAAATTAAGCTTAGTGTTTCACAGGACACCCGGACATGAATGCAGAGACCAGCACGGATGCATGGACACCAACCTTGGTAACTGGACAACCAATGGGAAATTACTGTCTGACTCAGGAGAGAGAAAGAAACCCGAACAGATGGAATGAAATGAACAGAAACACAAACTTTGCAACTCACACCCTAACTCAATTACAAAAAAAAAAAAAAAAACAACACTATAACCATTTCAGAAAAACAATAGACCTCTCCATGACCTTTGGTCGGGTGAGGAGTTCTAGCACACGACAAAATAAGCCACCTTTTCCAAATCGTGAATATGTCAGTTCACACATTGAGTTTTACATTGAAATGTGTAACAAATAAACTTAAAATCATTGACTCACTACATAAGCATGGAAGTATTTTAAACATAAAGTATGTTCTATAGTATTCAGGAAGCATTTTGCACATGTCTCACTGTATGAGACCCAAAACTGGAACTTAGTTGAAGAGTCAGGATAGTCTAAAAATGAATCCCTAACTAAAAGGAATACACAGGATTATTGTAGATAAAAAAGGTTAAAGAAGAGAAACTAGAAATCAGTCAATAAATGTTTTAGGGGTTAGCTTAGCCTCTTCGGGACTTTTTAAATTTTTCATGTTTGCATCTTCCAAATTTTCCATGGTGAGAATAATACTTTCATATCAGTTTCAAAATCAGTCTCACACTAAAGACAGAAAGACTGGAATAAGATATAAGAAATGCTTGGGGGGAAACAAATGCTTGAACTAAAGGTGGTACTGATGATATTATTTGCAGGGCAGCCAAGGAGTCACAGATGTAGAGAACAGACTTATGGACATGGGCAGGGGGGAGGAAGGAGAGGGTGAGATGAATGCAGAGTAACATGAAAATATATTACCATACGTAAAAACAGATGCCAATGAAATTTGCTGTATGACTCAGGGGACTCAAAGAGGGGCTCTGCAACAAGCTAGGGGTGGAGTGGGGAGGGAAATGGGAGAGAGGTTCAGGAGGGAGGAAACATATGTATACCTGTGGCTCATTCATGCTGATGTTTGGCAACAAAATTCTGTAAGCAACTATCATCAATTGAAAGAAAAAGTCATGTTTGGACTTACCAAACAAGGTCTTGTGTACTTCTAGCATGGCCTTCTGTTTCCTGCTGCCACCCTTAACTCATTCTTCCATATCATTAAACAGACTAGTCAAGTTTTTGCCAAACATATCTTGAGCTCCTGCATTATGCTGATCCACTGCCTTCTCACGATCCAGTTTAGAATGGACACCAAAGAAACTTTTTGTCGTGTCTTCAAGTATTTGAGGCCACACTATGTGACTTTTAAAAATAAATGTGGATAAGACGGACATGACCAAAGCAATCTAATGACAATATCTGTGCTTCATTAAAGACTTCTGCAGAGAACTAGTAAATTTTATATATAGTATCAGAAGAATTTTTTAAATGCATGCCAACGATTATTTCTCCTCCGCTAGCCATCTGGACAAGGAAAACTGAGTTTACCAATCAATGCCCATAGTTATGCTCCCTCACTGATTTTTACCCAATATTACTCAGGCAGGAGACCCTGGTTCAGTTCCTGGGTCAGGAAGATCCGCTGGAGAAGGGATAGGCTACCCACTCCAGTAGTAGTGGGCTTTCCTTGTGGCTCAGTTGGTAAAGAATCATTCCTCTTTCACAAGAGTAGCTCAACTCCTCTCAAAGCAAATACAGGATGGTAATAACTATGCAGGACAAAGCTGATTCTGTATATTTATAGTACTCACTCATGAGCTTGACAGAGGTACTAGAACTGTTACCACATTTCTTTTTCTAAGTAATATCCGCATGTGCAGGTGAAAGTGGCTCAGTTCGTGCCTGACTCTTTGCGGCCCCAAGGACTATAGAGTCCGTGGAATATCTTAGGCCAGAATACTGGAGTGGGTAGGCTATCCCTTCTCCAGGGAATCTTCCCGACCCAAGACTGAAAGCAGGGTCTTCTGCGTTGCAGGCAGATTCTTTACCAACTGAGCTAGTAGGGCTTCCCTGGTGGCTCAGTTGCTAAAGAATATCTGCATAACTGTCTATCGATTGGGCATTAGCAATCTGTCTGTGAGCAGGGCCGGTCATAAGCAGCTTCTGTGAGAAAACAGAAGCATGTCTGTCTGACTTGCTTCTCCGCGGAGCTTTCACTGTTCTTGCGCTAGTGCACATGCCAAGTATTAGGTTCGGTTTCTAAGTGAGAAACTAATGGCTACATTCACAGCTGGCCACTGAGGTACTTAATGGGAGAGGCGAACCCAGCTCTGCCAAGCAGTAGCCAACATGAAATCAGCTATTGTCATTGTAGCCAAGTTCCTTGAATTTGTAGTGTTATTTGCTGTGTTCTTCAAGAAGATGCCTTCGCCCTGCCAGTAAGACATATTTCCATAACACATAGCCATGCACTCAATCGATGTGCATCCTCCAGTAAAGCCCAGCCCCGATGTCTTAGAGGAGCCTCTCTGGCCATTGTCATAAGCCAGTCTAATTTTGTGTGAGACCGTGAAACTCAGTGTCTTTATTACGCTTGTGCTTCTGACGGGAGGTCTGAGAAGGCACTTCTGAAGGTTTATTCCTACCAGTCGTTGTCATATTTATCGAGGCTTTATTTTATATTTTTTCTTATTTTTTACTTCTACCAGTTTCTTGCTACCAACCCGTCCCCCTCCACCCTCGTGCACACACGATCAGTCATGGAATCCCGTGGACTTCAGCCCGCCAGACTCCTCTGTCCATGGATTTTCCAGGCAAGAATATTGGAGGGGTTTGCCATTTCCTTCTCCATGTATGGAGTCTTTAAATATTCCGTCACTGAGGTGTTGCTTCTCCACTTGTACATGCCCTTCCTCCCTAATTGCAGTAGAAGTCATCCCCACTTCCCAACATGTCTGTCTTCCGACCTCTGGAGAATGTGTTGCTTGAGCTCACCACAGCGTCAGGATATTCTAGAAAGCCTTCTGATTGCAGTCTCTTCAGGAGGTTACAAGTGCTTCAAACCTCAGGATTTTACAAAGCACTTTTTACAACCTCAGCTGAAAGGGAAGTCAACACTCAGTGAAAGTCACAGGCTTCCATGGCCTGGACTTGATTATGGGTTGTGCTTTCATAATCATCGTGTTTCATATACCAACTAAGATGTCACTGAGAATTTTTTTCTTTCTCATCGTTCTCTCTTTCATGTTTATTTAGATATATTATGGGTTTTCCTATATACCTTGCGTTAGGGATGAGGGTCTTAAGTCAGTAGAACTTACTGCAACTGACTTCCAGTTAGCTGTGTTAGGACAGGAAAAAGAATGACCAGCTGCTGGATTCTTAAGATTATGTACGAAAACATTTTTCGTTTTCCTGTGTGCAGTCATCCAATTCTAACCTTGTTAAGTAGGCATTCAGAAAAATCACAAAACCGCCTAACTACTAGGCGGTCTCCCATGCAAGTACTGACCAGGCCGGGCCCTACTCAATTTCCCTGATCAGAGGAGATAGGGCACGTTCAGGGTGCTATGGCCTTAGACCGAGGCGGCTGTCAGGTGCCCCAAGAGCTCCGCGTTGCGCCTCCCTTGCGTTCTGACCTGCCCTTCGGGCCTGGGGCCACAGCTCTCGAGCTGGCGCGCGCTGCTCTTGAGCCGCACGACCGGCGACTGGACTCCGACCAACCAGGGCCGGCAGCTCGGGGGCCAGCGGAGGGCGCCACGGCCCCGCACACCGCCAGCCCCGGCCAGCACCCGTCTGGTCCGGCAGGGGCCTGGCGTGCCTGCGGGACCTGGGGTAGAGCAGCGAGGACGTCTCGGTGCCCCCTCACCCCCTGTCCCCCACCATCCCGTTCGCTGCTCAGGGTGACGTGGCTCCGGACGAGCGGGGCTTCGGCCCGGGGCCGCGGTCCCCGGAGCCTCCTGCGGGCTTAGAGGCAGCCCAGCCGGGGTCCCAGGCGCACATCCTGCCCGCTGCGCAAACCCCCTGGAGCGCCTCAGCCCCGCCTTTTCGCCCTACCGAGACCCGCCCTGCCCCCACTCTGCCGGCCCAGCACAAGTCTTTCCTGAGAGAGCAGACGAGCGAAAGCCAGGCACACGGACAGGCACTCGCACGCACCCACGCCAGGTGAGACAGAGGCAGAAAGAGACGAGGGTTCAGAGAGAGACTCGAAGACAGCTTGTGGGCAGGGGGCGCCTCGGGCAGCATGCCGGGCAGCTGCAGAGGCCACCCGGCCCTGAGCAGCGAATGCGATGGGGGCAGGGGGAAGCCGCTGAGTAGGGGCGGGCCTGGAGAGGCCCAGGGTGCCAGGGCACCTGAGATCTCCTCGCTCCGCGCCCCGCCCCCGTCCTCCCAACCCCCTGCACGCACGCCACGCCGGGGCGCTCTGACACTAGCTTCTCCGGAGTTTGGTCACCTGAATTTCTATCCTTGTGCTCAATTGAGTGATGACAGTGTATTGAACAGCTAGGTCATTTCCAAATAAATTAAGCTTAGTGTTTCACAGG